>NC_089779.1:10870000-10886403 GCF_040412425.1 Macrobrachium rosenbergii | reverse complement strand
GTGTATTTATATATACATACCAACATACATGCGCTCATTTATCCCCAGCATATAAACATTCATTAGTATTCATACAGCTCACCAACTCTTTAAGTAACCCAGAGTTTCAGTAATCGTATATTCTCAGATCGTAGTTAGCGATGAAGCCATTGCAAAAAATAACCTAGAAAACGTTGTCACTGAATAGCTTGATTATTTATCTGGAAGTGCAGATGTGTGTTTTCTCTGATATGTGTTTTTTGTTTCTTTGCGGCAAGAGAACGCAAAGCCCGTGAGGTGCGTTGTGTTTGGCCGCATAAAATGGGTATTGTGCAACTCTGCTTGGTGAGAGGACGAGTTACCAAATATTTTTTTTTACAGTACCGGTAAATATGAAAACACAATACAAAAAATTAATGTATGTTATCTGTAGGTATTTTAACCGTTAGAATTTGACGACCAGCTCTGTTTCACTGCAAACGAAGGCACTTCATAGTTTATGCTTCTTTGACTGGCTCTGACAAAAAGTTTTCCTTTTCAAATTGAGTAAGGAAGTGAGCTTGCTATTAGACTGAAATATAAAAAGAAAGATAATCTGATGACCTGTTATGTAACCCAAGCATGAGGTGAAAAGGGATGATTTCACGCGTGAAATAGTTAGGGAAGTGAAATGGCTCCGTATGAAACAGTTGGGGAAGTGTAATGGTTCCATATGAAATAGTTAGGGAAGTGAAATGGCTCCATATGAATTAGTTAGGGAAGTGAAATGGCTCCATATGAAATAGTTAGGGAAGTGAAATGGCTCCATATGAAAAAGTTAGGAAAGTGAAATGGCTTCCGATGAAATAATTGGGGAACTGAAATTGTTTCCTATGAAATAATTAGGGAGGTGAAATGGGTACCTATGAAATAGTTAGGGAAGTGGAATGGCTTCCTATGAAATAATTAGGGAGGGGAAATGGCTTCCTATGAAATAAATAGGGGTGGTGAAATGGCTTACTATCAAATAATTAGGGAAGTGAAATGGCTCCCTATGATATAATTAGAGAAGTGATATGGCTCTCTATAAGCAGATAAAAGCATAGCAACGTATAAAAGGGGTCAGCGCACAAGAAGATGCTGATAAAATGTAAAAGAAAATTTAATTAAAACCAATTACAAAAGTAAAAAATGCGCCGAAGTTTCTTCGGCGCAATCGAGTTTTCTGTGCAGCGTATAATGTGTATGAGCCGCGGCCTATGAAGCTTTCAGCCACGGCTCGGTGGTGGCTTGCCCTGTAGCTTTGCCATAAGCACGATTATGGCTAACTTCAACCTTAAATAAAATAATAACTACTGAGGCTAGAGGGCTGCAAATTGATATGCTTGATGATTGGAGGGTGGATTATCAACATACCAATTTGCAGCCCTCTAGCCCCAGTAGTTTTTAAGATCTAAGGGCGGAAAGAAAAAATGCATACTGACAGACAAAGCCATCACAATAGTTTTCTTTTACAGAAAACTAAGAAAATTGCCAAAGAAGTAAAAAAGAAATTCCGTAAAAAGAAAGTGACATTTCTACAAAAAGGGGGTAAGTAAGAAAGTAAGGTGATTGATGAACGAAACGACGTAAAAAGTACAACTCCTCGAAGGTGAGGCGAGAAAAAGTAAGATCCTTTAAATTCAAGAAAGGCTAAAACAGCAAAGATCATTTACAAATGACGGAAAAATCAAGTCCCATTTGAAAGGCGAAGCACAACGGAGGCAATAACTCGCAATAAAGAAACCGAGGAGAATCGGAAAACTCTCTCTCTCTCTCTCTCTCTCTCTCTCTCTCTCTCTCTCTCTCTCTCTCTCTCTCTCTCTCTCTCTCTCTCTCTCTCAGCTCTGAAAGTATGTGCAGTAATATGTGACTATCAGGAAACGTAAAAATGTATCATTAGAGAAAATAAAAATATATAATATAAACTTTTACCTGGGATTATACAGCGATAGGTATGTATAACCTGGTATTTTGCAGTGATACAGGTATGTATAACCTAGTTTTCTGTAATGATACTATATATATATATATATATATATATATATATATATATATATATATATATATATATATATATATATATATATATACATATATATGTGAGTGTGTGTTTATGTAGATATATATTATATATATATATATAATATATATATATATATATATATATATATATATATATATATATATATATATATATATATATATATATATATATATATATATGTGTGTGTGTGTGTGTGTGTGTGTGTGTGTGTGTGTATATATTATATAAATGCAGATAGATAGATATAAAAATTAGATGTAAAATGGCAGGTAAAATGGCAGATGTTACTTAAGTTTCGAAGTCTTGTTAAGAGATGTATTTTTAGGATTATTCCAGCACTTGTGAAATGTTACAGAAAACTATGACGTTTTATAAGGAACCGCAAATTATTCTTTACACATACTGGTGATGCCGTTTCCGAAGTTTTGATAATCTCGTCGACTCTCCCACTCCTTAAATAACCCTATAAATGTTGCGTTTTGTCCATTGTAATTTTTCTGTAAAAGAAAATTATTGAGATGGCTATTTGTCTGTCCGTCCCTGCTTTTTCTGTCCGCCCTCAGATCTTAAAAACTAATGAGGCTAGAGGGCTCCAAATTGTTATATTGATCATACACCCTCCAGTCATCAAACATACCAAATTGCAGCCCTCTAGCCTCAGTTTTTATTTGTTTTAAGGTTTAAGTTAACCATGATCGTGCGTCTGGCGACGCTATAGGTGCCAACACAGGGCCGTGGCTGAAAGTTTCATGGACCGCTGCTGAGAGTTTCATGGGCTGTGGCTGAGAGTTTCATACATCATTATACGCTGTACAGAAAACTCAATTGCGCCGAAGAAACTTCGGCGCATTGTTTACTTGTTTTCTATTTCTGTCCATTAAAAAGTATAGACCGAAATGTTAATTTCCGTAATGACAAACAGCTCGCGTCTGTTAAAGCAACTTAAAAATTACCCTTTCATTCCAATAAAGACGTTCCTGATATTGCTCTTCCAGCACCCCGCTCCCCATCCCCATCCCCACCCCATTTTTTTTTCAAGACTCGGCGCATGCGAACTCTTGGCTATTTAAACTTCGTTCTGAGTTCTCCATCATTAGTCTTAGCCTTCAAAACTTCTCTAATAGACTTTCTTCTTATGAAGTTACAATTCCTCTCTCTCTCTCTCTCTCTCTCTCTCTCTCTCTCTCTCTCTCTCTCTCTCTCTCTCTCTCTCTCTCTCTCTCTCGTGTAAGTTTCGTCGGGTTTGCCAGTAACGACTGCATTGCAAATCTGCAAATGCAAGTTCCGGGAAGACAGGTGTTGAATAAGTTATGTGTGGTTTCCCTTACGAGATACAGTTTACCAGTTGTTTGCATAAGGTTAAATTTAAGCCTAATGTGGAAATGTCTGTGCCTGCTGATGGATCTGTACGTGTCTGAGGTCGGAAATATTGGGGCACTTCGAATGTTCTTCTCTTGACTATAATAACTCTCCCCCATAAGGAGGGTCTGAGATAGTCAAGAGAAGAACATTCGAAGTGCCCCAACATTTACCATCTCAAACCATCCCTACGGGGGCAAGTTATTATAGTCAAGAGAAGAACATTCCAAGTGTCCAAACATTTACGATCTCACACCATCCCTACGGTGGCGAGTTATAGTCAAAAGAAGAACATTCGAAGTGCCCCAACGTTTACGACCTCAGACCATTCTTAGGGAGGCGAGTTATTATAGTCAACAGAAGAACATTCGAAGTGCCCAAACATTTACGATCTTAGACCCTCCCTACAGTCAAGAGAAGAGCATTCGAAGTGCCCAAACATTTACGATCTCAGACCCCTCCCTACAGGGGAGGAGGGTCTGAGATCGTAAATGTTTGGGCACTTCGAATGTTCTCCTCTTGACTATAATAACTCTCCCCTGTAGGGAGGGTCTTAGATCGTAAATGTTGGGGCACTTCGAAAGTTCTTCTCTTGACTATAACAACTCGCCCCCGTAAGGGGCACTGTAGGCATTACTTAAGGTTCTTTGCAGCATCCCTTCGTCCCTGGCTGCAACCGCTTTCATTCATTTTACTGTACCTCCTTTTATATTCTCTTTCTTCCATCTTACTTTATATCGTCTCCTAACATTATCTAATACTGAAGAGATAAATTGCCTCCAATTGAGCTCGTTTTTATTAAGCTGTGTAAATAACAATTTTGATAACTTACAGCTATGAACTCCAGCTTTCTTCCGATTTTTGAGGGTCTCGAGTATTTTTTTATTTTTTTTTTTTGGTAAACCAATTTTATTTCAACGCACTGAATTCCATATCATACTAAACCGATTTTTTTTAATATCCTAAACCTCATCTCGCATGAGGTTCAGCATCCAGTATTCCGTAGAAGAAACTGGCTAATTAAGATATTTCCCAAACTGTAAATCGCGTATCGCATATGATTAATGCCTATTCATAGTCATGAGGGCAAAGGTGGGATTTTCTTCCGTTATCAAGGGATTGGAATCAAATAAATATGAATTCAGAGGTAGACTCTTGAAAAAAAAAAAATCACGGGATGTTGAAAGTAATTTTGACATTTTGCCTTTGAAACAAGATAAGCTTTGGGAAGGGTTGCATCTGGCTACCTGGAGGTAAATCGCTTTTGGAGTTTTCATGAAGGCCGAAAGATAATGAGTACGTCGAATCATCTTGCATTAACATTAAACTCTTTTGGCACTGAATTTGGTGTTTGTCGAAGCTGTTCTTAAATTTATTCAGCTGAAGTGAGAAATGCATCGAATTGGTCGGTCACTGAATTCGGTATTTGCTGAAGCTGTTCTTAAATGGGACGCACCTCTCTTTTCTTTTAAGATCGTCGCTTCCCAGCTTGCCTTTGATATGTACAAAAGAAGTATTCTGTTTGTGTTTTGGTGGCGTTACATTTATGAACAAAGGAAGATTTTTGTCAGTCAGTATTTTGAAACTTTGAAGTATCATTCAGACAACATTAGAAGCGGAGATCCTTACAGATGTGAAGTACGTGGGAAAGGTCTGTTGTAGTTTGTCTGCTGATTTTTAAGAAAAGTGGTAATTGTTTGTTACGGCACCGGATAATTCCGTTACTTATTTTTCGCGATATTACTAATTCCTCGTCAGGTCAATAAAATTTCTGCTGAAATTTTGAAAGGACACCGCAGGTGTACATAGGATTAAATTTATCATTTCGATCTTAGGATTAAATTTATCATTTCCATCTTGACTTTTGAATGTGAGGGAACCTTTAGTCTCTTCCCGTGTAGCTGTCCAGCTTCTTTTACTTTGGCTTGTTTTCTTTTCATCCTCATCTAAGAACTCCTTCGGTTGAGCCCTGCAAGGGTCAAGCAGTGTAACTCAGTGGTATCATTAAAACGATAATAATGATAACGCAAGCAGTTGTCGCCAGCGAGGGAAGATCCACCATCTGTCAAATTCTCAGAGTGGAACTCTTGTTATCGGAGTCCCGTCATCTGGCCATTAACAAGGGGGCTATGTGCCGAAAGGTCTGGTTCTCACGAAGGACACAAAGTACATCGTGAAGGGCTTCCTGGGGCACAGTGCTTGCGTTTCGCCCCTTAGCGCCATCCATCCTTTCAGTGCAGAATTCAGTACAGAATGGATCTGTTCAGTCCCTTAGCTCTTCGACATGACATGATTGATATCAGCCACGTGACACGTAGATGTCTCTCTCCCTAAGGTTTATCGCTTTTGAATGACACTACAGCACATAGTGCAATGCTGGCTCTCTCTCTCTCTCTCTCTCTCTCTCTCTCTCTCTCGTGTGATATTCATTTTGATTCATGTAACAAAACACCAAAACCCCGTCATAATAGAACACCATATATGGATAGACAGAGACATAGACGAAAAAAAATACAGTTCCTTCAGTAAAGTACGAAATAGGATTCCCGTCCTTCTCTCCGTAGAATAAGCGGGAATCGCTGACGCTGCAGAACCCTGATTCCCAGGCCATTTTTGGAATCCAGAATTGAATGGGGCATCTCGGCCGGAAAACGAAGTCACCTGACTTCGCCGTAATTTGTCAAAGATTAATGAACTTTCCTTTGCAAACTGTTGCATATGCAATTTCTTCACACGACGTTTAATTAAGGGAAAGTTAATTATGGTCGTTTTATGCAAATTAGGCCCATAAATTAAAGAACGCTATCGCTTCTGTACTTGGCTGATTATTTATCGGCGCATATTTCTCGCATACAGATACGTATAGAATCACTCATATTTTGATTATCTGTTAAAATAAAAACGAACAAGCGTTATAACACTGCAGTCGAAGGTCATCAACCACGAAAATAAGAAGAGTATGTATGTATGTCTGTGCGTGTGGTATTTATGATACCTGCGCCGTTTCTCAGCGACGTTTGTTTTTATGAGGACATTTTTGATGAAGACCCCTGTCCACTTATATATTTCTATTTCATTTGCAATTTGAACGTACAGTTTAATTTACAAGAATTACAACGTCATGAACATAGACGATCTTGTTTTTCCTTTGTGTGGGGACTTCCGTCAAAGACCAGTTTCCTTTCATAATTTTTTTTTTTTTTGTGAGCGGCTATCATTCACTGGTTGTTTATTCATAGTCATATTGCTTATTTAAGTATGCGAGATAATTGGAATTACCAGAATACAGTTGCTCTGAAGTGTATACACCAAGGTCAGATGTGATTAGCCTAAGTATTTTCTCTTGGTTTGTTGTTGTGCAACTAGTTTTGGGAACAAATACCCTTAACCATGAAAGAACCTTAAAAAAGAGGGGGGGAGGGGGTGATGCTTCAGGTGTGCTTTGGGAGCCGAAGTCTGGCTTCTAAACACACTGACGCTGTCAGATGCAAACACATTATCAGAGAAAATCGACATCTTGCTTATTCCAAACCTATTATGATTCAGTGTTTTGTTCTTGACTGTAGGAACCAGTCCGAAGCACCAAACTCCCGCTTTCTCTGGTTTCCAGCTCAGGAAAAAAGAGAAGAAAAGATCGGAGAAACTGAAAAGTTGCGATAAAACTCATAAGATATTATCACGAATCTGTAGTTTTCATTGTGTACCTTTTAAAAGATGTCCTGATAGATTTTCCCCATAATAAAAGTCAATTACCAGAAGCAGTCAGTTGCATTTTTTTCCTTCTAGAAAGAAAGATTTAACAAAGGAACATTGGAAACTCCATTTCTAGAACGTAGCTATGATGCTGTTTTCTTTCTGATGCTAATTGTAGCAAGCCTTAATGTAGCATACCTTCAATTTTTGCTCCCAGTTTATATATGCAATTTTCACTCTTGAGCACCAGAGGAAATTATCATCAGATTTAAAATCTGTCTTTCTTGTTGAGGCAAGGTTCTGGTCCACTCAGCCAGGATCTTATGTAAACCTCTGGTGGTGATTGAGGTAGTGGTAATTGTGAGAAAGTCTAACGTATTAAGACTCTGTGACCCTTGGAAATGATGATGCTCCATCCTTTGCCCAGTCTTTCGAGCAGATTGGCTGGTCTCATGCCACCAAGGCCTGGCGATGATGTGTTATTAGTCCCCCCCACCTCTTCGACTATTTCATATTCTTGATCCAGAATGATGTCTCAGGGGTTCACACATCTGTATTTCCTCTTGAGCACTGTATGCTTTCACGAGTACAGAAAGACCCCAGAACGTGACTTGTCAGTGGTGTAAGAGCTGGCCGAACCAGTGTGCGTAATTTTTTTAAGGGCAGCTTTCTTAAAATACAGCTCCTGTTTTACCTTCATTCCCTTTCGACCCTGTATACTCTTGGCTTCGTTGGTTTCTGTTACTCAAATTTTACCGGTTCTTATGTTAATATTATTGTTCATTTTCATTGGCCTCCTTCCAAAGATTCTTTCTCTGATTTTGACCAGTGGGCTTGTTATGATTAAAGCTCTCACTGTCTTGCTTAGATTATTCTCAGACCATTTTCTGAGTCTGAGGATGAAGGCTGGTAGTTACCTCATCTTGGTTAAAAGGTCAAATGTCTGTTTTACTCACGACCTCGAAGGTGATTTTGATCAAATAATTCATCTACTCAAGTAACATTGAGATTTTACAGTAATACGCAGATGCTCGTCATTTCATCCTGTAAATCATGTATTTCAACTGATGTTTGGCTATTATCAGTACTTCATAAATTGAACTTCTGTACTCATTTTGTCATCTGATGATCAGTCTTGTTTCTAGTGGGCATTCTCACCATCATAGGTTAGAGAGAGCCTCATTAATTGTTTGTAATCATATTGCTGATCACTGTTGGCAACTGAAGTAGTTGAATTAGATTGTTTCGTGAAAGTCTTTAAGCAAAGTCTTATATTCCACAGCATTACCTTATTTCAGATGGTCTTTGTTGTCCCAAAGGGATAAAGTTTACCTCAAAATGAGCCAGTAGTATGAGCTTGCATTTCATCCATCCTGATATTGTTAGAATATCATTATCACAATGTCTCTGTATACACAAAAAGAGGAAAATACCTGTGAAAGGAGAGAGGAGTCAGAGATGGAAGTGAAGGTTTAGATTTGGGTTAACGACAGAAAGGGAAATTAATGAAGTTCATACATTGGTGCAATAATGGTAACAAGGAGATGGAGATGGTTTAAACATGCCCTTCACGCGTCCCTAGGGAGAATAGTATGTGTTAGTGTGAGCGAGGTTCCCGTGGGCATCAGAAGAGTTGGAAGACCCAAACTTCCATGGGTGAGATCTATGAGATTTTGTGGAGGCTGGAAGAGAGTGGAGATTTGTGGAAGATGAAGCACACGAAAAGACATGTAGCAGAACTCCACTGAGGTCCTTTGCATCACACGGCATTGGAGGCAATGATGATGACAATGTAGTTTCGAGTTTAGTATAGTAACCACTGATAATCAATCTGCCTTGGATCAAACACTCAGCAACCGTGTGATTCATGAAAGGTTAATTATGGTTAGTGAGTTCATAATCTAATCATCATCCTGATTTCTCCCACTGACGTTTCTGTCTGTTGATGCTTTGCCCATACGTACGAGTATCGAGTATTTAGTATTTACAGCATGTTAAGAAACTGTTCCTGGTTGCTGAAGACAAGTACGTTTTCGTTAAAGTATTCAGTAATACATTAATGATATTAAAAACGCAAAAATTGTAGACAACGCGTTATAAACGGATACCGTCTGTGACCAAGAATATCTTGCCTCCTTGTGTACAGACCAGTTATTAATCTAGGGTAATCTAATTGTGATGTTTACATTTCATATAATAATAATAATAATAATAATAATAATAATAATAATAATAATAATAATAATAATAAACATTTTGAAATCGCCATCTCGTTCTTATATTATAATTCCTTATGGATAAGGCTAGCGTTAACTGCGTACTGTAATTCTGTTTAATACTGAATATAGGTATGAATAATAATTTTGCTCTCTTTCTTCGGGTGGGTTTTTTTTTCCTGTGTATGGTCTGTCTGCATTATAGCATTAGCAGTTATTATCCCATATTTGATAAGTATTTTTTTAAAGGTTTTTCGCGTTTGTATGGTTTGTGCGTTGATTTATTCATCTTCGTCAAGCTATACGTAATAGGTACCTCCCAGTTTTGTTTGTTACTGAGAATACTTACTGCTTTGCACTTTAAGAGATTATCATATTGTCAGCTGGGCTCGCGTGGGCACCAGAAGAGCTGGAAGACCCAGGTCTACTTGGATCAGAACAGCGAGAAGGGAGGCTGGAGATGAGTGGAGATTAGTGAAAGGCAAAGCCGAAAGAAAGACATGAGTGAGATAATTTCACATACTGTGGTAACAAGCTATTCGAAAATAATAGCATGAAAAATATACGAAATGCACCAAGTTAAAGAATTGATTTTGTTGAAACTATCTTAATTAAAAGATCTTATTAAGTCCGATTATGCCTTGCTGTGTGCTTAAACAGTTCGAGATTCCATGTTATATGCCTTTTTTTCGAGCGTGACTACCTTGAGCACTAGTTGCGTGTTTCGTCGCCACCGTCGCTTCTAACTGCTGTCTGCCTGAGCGAGGATTAGCCCGGACGGGGCTGATACCTTTCACTCTTCACGGCGAGCACAAGCTAGTTTCAACAAATCAGTTCTTTAACTTGGCGCATTTCGTATATTTTTCATGTCTATTATTTTCGAATAGCTAGTATTATCTCACTCACGTCTTTCCTTCGGCTTTGCCTTTCACTAATCTCCACTCACCTCCAGCCTCCCTTCTCGCTGTTCTGAAAATCAAGGTAACTGGAATTTTAACAGTTGGAAAGGAAAATAGAAATTTTTCACGTGAGTCTCGTTTTGTAACGTTTTTGAAGCGAATTCGTATGTACTTTTGGAATGAGGCAACGTGGGAAATGAACTATAGTCCTAGGGTAATGTTAAGAATTTTAGTACCATAGCATTTCTCATTCGCTTATGGATTTCACCAGGTTTGAGTTTAAACTAGGCCTAACATCAACTAAAGGCCGAAGTACTTCGCCTCATTTGACTTGCAAATCAACTTTCTTAAGAGTATTACGGGAAGGCCTGTTGCCTATAGGCTCTTGAAAGATTTCCATTAATGCTGTTGGGGCCTTAGCGTCATAGAACCGACTGGTAGTGAGCTTTGTCAGAAAGGAAGTGACTGGAATAGGAGAATGGGATTTTGATGTTCCTACGGGAATCTAAACATCAGGGGATTGATGCCAAATATTTATATAGTGAACATGAATTAACAGTCGATTTGTTTTCACGAAGTATATTTAGTTCAGCTGAGCAGCTAAGACATTCAGAATTTTATGAGAGTAATCTAGTGCCCCGCACCCACTTTCCTTTGTTAAATTTTGGGCGCTGACTAGCCAGAGAAATTTTGAAATGGCGAAGCGGTAGTTTCAGTTACCCAGGCTTTATTGTTAAATAGTATATTGGTTTTTATCTAAGAGAAAAAAATTTTTGCCTACCTTTTGAAAGTTGGGGTATGGTTTATAATGTCGATTTTGCATCCTAAGGAGAGAGAGAGAGAGAGAGAGAGAGAGAGTATGGATGTGGCTACCGTCCACTACTATACAGAAAGATAATTTGCACATAATTGAACACTAATCAATATTCCTCTGTTGAATCATATACGCAATGAAAAGAATGTTAATTACCTACGACATACGCATCCAAATACACAGTACCATCCTTGCGAAGAACAGAGATTCATTTTACGTGAAGTACGAACAACAATTTAAGTCAAAGCGAAAAACCAAATCTGGATTTTTTATGTTTTTTTTTTTTTTTTTTTTAGATATTTTCGTCATACTGCTAAAGCTTCCTAAAAAAAAAAAAAAAAGCAGCGTTTGAGTAGAAAGGAAATGTTTTCAAGAGACTCCTGGTGATTGATGATGATAAAGTAGGTGGCTGGATGAGGGAATTGCCATCGGTGAGCCATCTAGTGAGAGAGATGTTAAACGCTTCTCCGCTTAGCGATTGAGAATGCACGATTATGACGACGTTACAAGGAACGACTCAATATGGGATGCGAGGAATTCGTGTTGACGGATGAGGTTATATATATATATATATATATATATATATATATATATATATATATATATGTATATATATATATATATATATATATATATATATATATATATATATATATATATATGGTGTATATATAAATAAAGGCTAATGCCACAAGGAAAATTGAAACAATTTTCTCTGTACTTGAGCTTCATTATATTCATCATCACGTTCCATATCTTCGTGATTCCAGTTATATATAGTTATATATATATATATATATATATATATATATATATATATATATATATATATATATATATATATATATATAATCAACTGTGACTTTTTCACAATTCTTTTTGATATGAATATCTTTATAATAATCGCAGTGATATTGTAACTTCGATTTCTTTACACTTTTTGGGCGCACTTGTTGCTGAAAAGCTTAAGGTTCGCATACACGTCACCAAGAAGCCTAAGGTTCGAATCCTGCGGCAGGATTCGAACCAGCATCCGATGTGTCAGATGAAGTTAATGTTCGCCACTTGACAACAAGGATGGATATAAGTGTATTCCAGCTTATACATACGTATATCTGTCTCATTCAGATACATTTACTGGAGCCGGAATAGACCCATCCTTAACATCGAGGTAGAATGTTTAAGTATTTATTGGGTTATAGGCTGAAATATTTGTATATAATCCACTGGTCACTTTTTATCATATATACATAATATATAATGTATATATAATATTTATATATATATATGGTATAAAGTATATATATTTGTAATTTCAAAGTGACCTTGAGAGGGTTCATTGTGTATACTGGAAATATATATATATATATATATATATATATATATATATATATATATATATATATATATATATATATATATATATATATATATATATATAATGTGTGTGTGTGGGGGTGAATGTCTGTGTTTGTGTCAGGTCAGTCAGTTGAATTTGACTAATTTTACTTTGGTAATAGTGGCCCTGCCTGCCCACTGCTCTCATAGCAAGTGGCAATGCCTCAAGTCCAGTTCAAGTTATCCCAGGTGTAGGAGTGCTGTTATGAGCCTTCCTTCCAGGCCATAAACTACATTCTAGTCAGTCTAACTGCTGTGAGCTGCTACCGCGTTGCTTGTGATGTACAATTTGTTTGTCAAGGAAGTACCATTGGCATGGGGGTGTAGGCATGAGGTACCCCAAGGGGAGATGCGCACTCGGTGGAGGGTTGTGGGCCTCTTGAAAGGAAATTTATATATATATATATATATATATATATATATATATATATATATATATATATATATATATGGATATATATATATATGCTCTCTCTACATACTGAGGAGACATCGGATGGTAAGTTATTTGTTTTTAATAATCAAAGCAAAACTTGCGCTACATTGAGACAAGAGTACATCCCAGACATGAATGTGTTGGTCCCCATGGCTGTTAAGTATTTTTATTGCCCTGAAGGCAGAGGTCTGAAGGAAAGATGCAGGTAAAGTGTATGATAAAAAAAAAATTGCTCTTGGATAGATTGTGAAGTTCTTGGTGTTCGCTGAAGTTACAGCTTTTGTTAGAGGTGTATCAAGAAAGTAGCAGAATTTATGCTGAAGATATGGAAGAGAATTGTCTAAAGAAGTAATACTTGGTACGTTTAATGGATTGTTGTACCAACTCTCCTGTGTGAAAATGGCGTGTTGATGCGGAATGCCAGTAAGAGTAGAAAGCTGGAAACTGTCGAAATAAAGTACGTGCGAAACAGGGGTCAAGGATGAAGCTATTGAACGGTGAACGATGTAGATGAACATCAATGTGGTAACGAGGTTAACACAGGTGAACAAATGGAGCATAGTATTTTGAGGTGGTTTGGTGTAAGGAATTAAAGAGGTTCCTGATAAAAGTGTTTCCGTGTCCAGGCACTGGCGAATGTGTGTTTTAGATAAGGGTAAATTGCACAGCATGTGTAGGAGGGTTGAAGGCATTGCTTATCAGACTTCTGCGTTGATACCTCAGGGGTTCCTGAAAAGTTTTGAATATTAATTTCTCTCTCTCTCTCTCTCTCTCTCTCTCTCTCTCCTCTCTCTCTCTCTCTCTCTCTCTCTCTCTCTGTGTGTGTGTGTGTGTGTGTCTGTGTGGCTCTTTAGAAAACATTTTTTAATCGATGTAATATCACCTCATCTTCGTTGATAAAGCAGCTGCTTCATTGATGAAAAGATCGCAATACTTGAGTTAATCAACCCAACCAATAGGACCCAAGAAGGTTGTAATTGCGACCAGCGATCAACTTGCCATGAGAACTTGATATTTTTTGTTGAATCTCTCTGTCACTAAGCTGGGGTGCTTGATGCCAGAGAGGTGGATGGAATACATCTCTCACGTTCTCCATAATGGGAGCCCCAGCGCCACATCTGCGTTTTCCTTGTAAGACGGCTGTGTCCTTTTAGAAGTTGCTGTCAGGTTTTTACGACAGCACTTCCTCTGTCTTTCAGGTGCCTTTGCAACTTTTGTGTATCGCAAGAAATTCCAGCACTGTGTTGGTGTCCTACAAGAAGTGGCATTATTGTGATGGTTTCCTCTTAAGAAGTACCAATATCATGTTCTCTCTTAAAAGTGCCAGTAACATGTTCATGTCTTTTAAGAAGTGCCAGTAACATGTTCATGTCTTTTAAGAAGTGCCAATAACATGTTCATGTCTTTTAAGAAGTGCCAGTAACATGTTCATGTCTTTTAAGAAGTGCCAGTAACATGCTCATGTCTTTTAGAAGTGCCAGTAACATGTTCATGTCTTTTAAGTGCCAGTAACATGCTCATGTCTTTTAAAAGTGCCAGTAACATGTTCATGTCTTTTTAATGCCAGTAACATGTTCATGTCTTTTAAGAAGTGCCAGTAACATGTTCATGTCTTTTAAGAAGTGCCAGTAACATGTTCATGTCTTTTAAGAAGTGCCAGTAACATGTTCATGTCTTTTAAGAAGTGCCAGTAACATGTTCATGTCTTTTAAGAAGTGCCAGTAACATGTTCATGTCTTTTAAGAAGTGCCAGTAACATGTTCATGTCTTTTAAGAAGTGCCAGTAACATGTTCATGTCTTTTAAGAAGTGCCAGTAACATGCTCATGTCTTTTAAGAAGTGCCAATACGGTGTTGGTACGTTGAAAGAAGTGCCTGTACCATGTTCATGTATAAGAAGCGCAGGTAGTACCATGTGAGTATCTTATATAGTGTCAGCACCATGTTCTGTTACAATGTTCTATTGTATTATTGTTTCGCAAGAAGTAATGTTATAATGCCGTTGTCTTATAATGAGGTGAGACATTGTTAAGTTGTCTCCTAAGAGATAACATTACCATATGGTGTCTCTGAGAGCGAAAGTCTCAATATTACGTGTTACATGAACTACCGCCGTACCATAAGAGAAGCATATGCATATTGATTTTTGATTTGAAGGGAACATGCACACCTGGCAGGTAATTTTAAAATATGATGCATTTGAAACTGAAATGTAAAAGAAGCTCTTCACACCAGCTCGTTCATACAATCGCGTTGCTCCTGTAAATCATCCTTTTGTTTAATATAGTTTAATGAGTTTTCTTTAAGCTTTCAAATTTTATCAGGGCTAAGTAGTATAATAAATTTTTAACTTGTTTTCACGGAGTAACTTCTCAAGTAAGAGTAATAATAATATAAAAATCATTAGAAGTGCAAAATGTTAAAGTATCTTTATCAAACTCTCGCCCACTTTTAAAAGGAAATATATCTGCTGTAGTTACAGGTGGAAGGTTTCAAAAATATTTGTAGTGGTTTCGGTTTCGGTTTTGTTAGTAGGGTGACTGATAATGTATCCTCTTTTCAAGCCTGAAAATATATATTTTGTTAACGATTAAACGTCTTGCCAGAAATGCGACATGTGAGTGGTACCACATCATTCGTCTTGGTTCTTATTAGGGGAAATCTTAAACCTGTGTGTCAGTATTCATTACATTAGTCGTGAATGGATTGACAGTATCTCTGTTGTTATTGCAGGGCGTAAAACAGACGAAATCTGATTTAAAAGGACGAAGTCTGATGACTGATATTAAATGACTGAAAGCGTCAGCAACACGGGGAGCAGTCTCAAGTTGGGGAAAAAGGACCAGTTGCAACATGGCCCCTCCCCACCCGGGCGTCGTCTCCCTGAAAGTAAGACGTAATACTGATAATACCTGCGATGGGAATGTCAGCATCTGGGAGTGGCTGTCTAAGTTGGAATTTGAATAAATCATGAAGGGGGATAAATATATATCGAGCGTTTTTCGGAGTTAGGGCGCGCGTTTATAAATCGGTTTCATCCTTTTACTCTACCTCCGTTCACATTCTCTTTCTTCCATCTTTCTTTCCACCTTCTCCTAACAATTGTTTCGTTGTGCAACTGCCAGGTTATCCTCCTGTTACACCTTTCAAACCTCCTTTGCTCCCAGTTTCCCTTTCAGCGCTGGATGATCACATAGGTCCCAGCGCTTGGCCTTTGGCCCAAATCTTGTATTCGTATACTCTCTCTCATAAATCGGTTTCACTGCGTGAAGTCTCTGCAACTTACAACAGCAAGGTTTTGCTTTCATATTTAGGGCGGAGACACTGAGAGCATCATTGATGGTTGTGGTGTGGCCTCGAAAAGAAAAGTTTAATTAATAAATAAGAGTAGAAACGAATTTTTAAATAAAAAGATAAAGGCCATTAAAAATGACATAGACGCTCGTAATACTGAGCAGCTTTTATGCATCAATATTTGCCGAAAGGAACGCACGAATATACTTTAAGAATAATTGTTGATAAGTCCATTCTGGCCGAAAACAAAA
>NC_089779.1:10865000-10867500 GCF_040412425.1 Macrobrachium rosenbergii | reverse complement strand
CAGGTGATGATGGCTAATTCCAGTCGAGAGTTTCATTAGTTTCATGAACTCTCTCTCTCTCTCTCTCTCTCTCTCTCTCTCTCTCTCTCTCTCTCTCTCTCTCTCTCTCTCTCTCTCTCTCTCGTTATTCGCAAAAATCTTGGCTTCATATTATTCTGCACATGTAAGTAGAGTGTACAACCTCAGAATGTTGCAAGATCCTCGTGAACAGGGGACGAGCTTTGAACCAATTGAGAAGGGAGTATGTTACGTATTACTTAACCTTTCTTTGCCCCGATTACACTACTTTCAGATTCACCCCAAAACTGACTCTGTCCTTGGCACACTTCATTGAAGAAAACTGTTGATTGAACATAGTTCAGAGTTGGAAGTCGGTGGTTAAGTAACGCAGTTTTTTTTATTATTTTTTTTTCTTTTTTGGTAAGGTCTCTTGCCATTGTTAACACACTATCTTCTCCAGCGACCGAGGCCCATAGCATTCCTTTGAACTTGGTTGTCAGCGAAGGCCACGAGATCAATCCCGTGGGGCGGAAACATCTTTTTGTCAGTTTCTTAGCGTCAGTTTCCCGAAAATCTGTTGTATCCTAGTTGGCCGAAGAGTGAATTGAGTAGGAATAGGTTGTTTTCTGAGTTCCATAGCTCGGTAAGGGACACTTCATAACTAGGTTATTAAATCTGTGTACCGGTTGTAGACCACAACAGACCTTTCGACCTTTCGAAGGGGGATCAGGTTCGTATCACTAATACGGTTTACTCCAATATATATATTTTTTTTTTGACAACGGCAAAATTTAGACTTTAAAATACAAGTCAGTTACAGGAAGCATTCACAGAGGTATAGGTTTTAACTTCTCTGTTTATCTTTAGAAGAGAGTAGACTTTTTTTTTTTACTCGCATTTTTTTTAAACAATAGCAGCATTAGACTTTTGACTTTATTTTTTTTTCATACATTACTATATACAGGACGACATTATGACGAACCTAATACCCGATAAGATGGTCATGACAAAGGTAGATGGTGAATTAAAACGTCAGTTAGAAGTGACGCCGTGAATCTGTCGTAGAAGGAAGAGGCAAGAGTGATAAACGAAGAAGATAGGAAAGAGCAGAGCGAAAAGTAGGAGGAACACGAGAGGAGGAGTGATACTTTAGTGGCGATGTTGGTTTGGGGGAAGAACACAGGCGGAGAGAGAGAGAGAGAGAGAGAGAGAGAGAGAGAGAGAGAGAGAGAGAGAGAGAGAGAGAGAGGTGTCGGTTCAAGAGACGACAGCTTTAAGGTTACGAGGAGAGTGCGCCTCATCAAACCCACACTCTCCCAATTCCTCCCTTTTCCCAGGCCCGGCCAAACCTCCTCTCTCCCAGCTGCCAACCTCTGCGACAATGTTTATCTCAGGCTCCGTAAAAAAAAAAAAAAATTCCCCTCATTTGAAATGTTAAAAAAAATAAACAATGGATTTCCCCTCATTTGAAAGGTTACAAAAATTTTGAAAATGGATTTTCCCTCATTTGAAATGTTTTTAAACAATTTTAATGGATTTCCCCTCATTTGAAATGTTTTACAAAAAAAGTAAATTTAAAAAAAAGATGATTTCCCCTCCTTTGAAATGTTTTACAAAAAAGTAAATTTTAATAAAAGATTTCCCCCTCATTTGAAATGTTTTACAAAAAAGTAAATTTTAAAAAAAGATGATTTCCCCTCATTTGAAATGTTTTACAAAAAAAGTAGATTTTAAAAAAAGATGACGATTTCCCCACATTTGAAATGCTTTACAAAAATAAAGTAGATTAAAAAAAGATGATTTCCCCTCATTTGAATTGTTTAACAAAAAAGTAGATTTAAAAAAAAGATGACACATCAAACATGTTCATGCCGAGAATTTATTTATATTCTCGGTTATATCACGTTCTGAATAAAAAGACGACTTATGTTAAGTGTTCCTTTTACAAGGTTTGCATCCCTTTCACGTAACTTACTTTATATCCTTGATGTATAGCCATGTTGATGTAATAACAAACTATACCATTCTAAATGAAGAATGTTCCACTTGCGAGTTATCATTCATAATTAGTGGTGATTGTGCTTGTTTTATTTTTGATAATGTATGCACTTCAAAAAAGGAATCGGAAACGCACACAAGATTTTTAAACGATTCTCTTGTGATATTATTGGAAAGCAGATTCTTCATACGTCTTCCGAGGTCAAGGAACATTAACCTGTTCCTCTCTTGTGATTTGACCCGACCTTGCGCCTGGATCGGGTCAAGTCACAAGGCGCTATAGAACTGACCTTGCCGTGATCTCTTTATCCTTAGAGCACACGAATAAAAACGAAGCATTCGACCTCATCGAGGAGGTCGAAAAGAGTCAGGCTTTCAGGAACAAGAAGTACCTATAAATCAGTAATTTTTTTTTTTATTGTTAACCAGTCTGTCATATGAAATAGAAAAAAAATGGTGTAGTCATCATTCTTCTACGGTATTTACGCTTGAGCGCGCGTTT
>NC_089779.1:10802500-10857500 GCF_040412425.1 Macrobrachium rosenbergii | reverse complement strand
TTCCCACTGCCTCTTGAATATATTGTAAGGAATCCTGGAAGTTTTAAGTTATTTTTAACTACCAATTTGCATTTTAACTTTTCGTAGCGTGAAATTTAAAGGAATAAATTATTCGCATTCATTACTTGTCATAACTCTTTCAGGGAAAAAAAAAAAAAAAAACGTTCATATTTCCGTAGCGGAAATTGTCATTTGAAAAGGAATGAATGGAATATCATTTCCGTCGTTGTTTTGACCCCGTCTTTCTTTTCTCTACTGCCTCATTTTTAATTTGTTTCGATTAAATCTTTACATAAAAGTGGAAAGAATCCCTGAACGAAAATTACTCATGTTTATTAAACCATCTCTCTCTCTCTCTCTCTCTCTCTCTCTCTCTCTCTCAATCTACAATCTACCACTCTTTACTTGTACACTTAATTGCCAGACATTATTTGCATATTTTCATGTTCCTTACATAATAAAAGGAGTTGGAATGATATTCTTCTCTTTTATTGTTCATCTTTTTATTCTGGAATTCTTTTTCATTTTTTAATTTTCTTGGAACCATTTTATTATATATATACAGTGTATATATACAGTTACACACATATATATATGTATGTATTTGTTTATATATATATATATATATATATATATATATATTGTTACGTGTGAAGGGTCTTGGTTGATCATGTATTATTCAATTTACGTAATTTTTACGGCCCTGCAAACCAAGATTACACGTAACCTGTCACTTGAAGCCAAAAGTTAACCTCAAAGACAGACGTTAATTAGCCAAAGGTCGCCAGTTAAGGGTTATTAACCTTAACAAAGAATATTTGAGATGAATTTGATTTTAAACGCAACGGTTCTTCCAAACATTCGGACGCGCGAGGCATACAAAAGCATCGAGATTTAACCTGATTTTGCTTACCCTAAATCCTAGGTATTTTACTGGAATAATGGGGGTTGAAGCTAACAATAAAATAATTTGACTTAATCTAGACTTTGTAAACACATATACCTAAGTGGTGGCTGAAGGAAGAAAACAAAGAAAAAATGTGAAATACAGAAAAGAACTAGTCAATCGACGAAGCTTCAACAAGAATCGGACTTACCGTGAGCGCCGAAGTCGCTGCGCCAAACGAGGGACCTCAGGAGTCGTATTCTGGCAGTCTTCCCAATTCACTAATTAAGATAGACGTAGGAGAGAAAGTAATAAAGAATAAAGAATATCGTTAGAGAACGCACGCAGCGTCACCCTGGTTCCGTGACCGCTGGGATCTCTCTCACTGACCCGACCTCGCTTCGTTCTTCCAGAGGGCTTATACCGCCGGGCAATCCGACCTTGACAAAGGCATCGCCGAATGCATAGAATAAAGCAAGGGCCACCCATAACTAGGGTCATTGAGCGTAAACCCTCTCTGAGGCTTAGGTCCCTAATGCCCTAACATATTTTGTTTACAAACTTTCCAGCCTATGCGGGTTAAATGCCATTTGTCTACCTGGGCGGTGATTGTTATTTTGAAATTGCCCCTGCCACCTGCCGGCGGGCAGAGATGTTCTCTGTCGAGGTCAATTGACCAACATTCCTACACCTAACTACATGAGGCTTAACAGCAGTAATATTTATAAAAGCTCCCCCTTAAGAGGGCCTTCACTCCCTTTTCGGGCGTGAAGGTCTATACTAACAAGCTGTTCGCCTCTCGTAGGTTACTCTCCTTCCCCTGAGCAGATTAGTCCTGGTTAGCCTACCTAGCTACAGAACTACCTAACCCTAGATAGGATATGAGCTATATTCACTACTTTACCTAATTCTAATAGTACTGGAGGTGCTCACGGTTATTATAGGCTACCTCCTACAATCAAGATGTGTTTTAGACCTAGCCTAGTGGTACGTTCTATGATATTCTAGCCTAACCTAACCCTAACCCGACCGTAGCACCAACATAAGAGTTAATATTCTAACTAAATTACAACATGGTTTATGTTTAATACAATTAAAATTTACTAGTTAATTCATGAGGTTGCCTCATATGATAAATGGGTGCCTCACTGAGGTCTTAGGCCATGCGTGTCACGAGCATCGTGGATCGTTTTCACAATAGTTAAGATTACTGAAATTAGTTATGCTACTTACATGATTACTGCGGCTCGGTGGTAAGTGGAAGGAACAAGGTTACTAAATTGATGTACCGTACTTTTAAGGTGGCCTGGCTAGGTACAAATAAAAGGAAGAGATCACACTGGCTACCTTCTCTGGGCAAGGGGCCAGGATCACTCTTAGATGTTAGGGACTGTGCCGCAGAGGGCACTAGTGCCAGGATGAGCCGGTGATAGCTCGGCAACTACTGGGCTCTCTTCCGCCCCTTCTTCTTCTTCTTCGGTTTCCTCCAAGGCCTATCAGTAGCTGGCCTAGCAGGTGATGAGAGCACCGACTCCGGGGACAGCCAGAAAGGGCTAGCGGGCGCGAAGTCAGGGCAACTGCAAAGCTGCGGGAGGACTCCCTCTCCGGCCAAGGCGACAACCGGAGCAAGAGCGATCTCGACTTCTGCGTCCGAGGATGCCAGTTCCTGGTCTTCCAAGGGAGGGGTACCATTTCGATCCTCCAGGGTTCATCCCTGGATTCAAATTTTGCAAAGAAGAATCTTGCAAAGAAGAAGTTTCAGGTGCTGGAGGCTCTCCAGTCGCAATGATCAACTGCATGGGGAACCTAAATCTCCCGGAGGAGGATTCACCTCATGATTTAGACCGGCACAGGGCCTTTTCCATTGGTAGCTCAACGTCCGTGGCGGACGGAGTCTGGCACTGCTCAGTGCTTTCGCAAGTGGCACTGGCAGCAGTTGAGGGTCAGGCATGCCTGACAAGGGGTCCGGAGGTGCACCACTCTCGCGGACGACTTGTGGTTGGCTGCGGCAGAGATTCCTGCCCTAGTGGGAGATCGTGAGCCTCTCCTAGAGTTTTGTTCGGGGGCGTCCGCTGGGCGTTGCTTGCTTGGGCAGCCCTCCCAATTTGTGGGAGTGGTCTGCCCGCTTGCACGTCCTGCAGCAGTACTGCTCCTCCTGAATCTCTCTTGGCGGAGGGGAGGACCTCTTGGTGGGCCAGCCCTTCGCGATTGGAGAGGGCTACGCCTGAAATAGGTTTTATGCCCTTCCGCGGACCACTTTGGTGGGCGGGAAGGTGGAGGTTTGTCAATTTTGAGAGTGTTAGATGGGGCCTCCGTGGGAGGAGGTAACGCGGCTGTGGAGTGGCGTTGGTGACGGGCTTCCGCAGAGAAGATCCCGACCAACAAGAAGGCCACCCGGGCCGAATTCCACCTACCACGCCGAGGCGGTGGGGTATCGTGCCCCAAGGTGTCATAACCTGGAGTTGACAGTAGGAACGGTGATGGTGTGGCCCTCTATCCACTTCATTTCCCACCGCGTTTCTTCACAACCATGGCACCGGCTGGCACTTGGGCCCTAGTGATCAGGCTAATGTCTGCCGCAGTGTCTACTGTGACCGGAAGGGTCACGGGCAGGCTAGTGCTCTGAAGAGGGGCCACCGAGATGTACTGGGTTTCCAGTCTCGGGTAAAGGATCCGGTGCGGACCAGCAGCAGAAAATGAAGTGCTGATTAGGTTGACAAATTTGGTGGTGGGGACATGATGTGGACAGGCCGGAGATCCAGCATTGTAGTGGCTGGCAGCCCCACAGGATCTGCACGGCCTTTTGGATGGGCTCGGTGGCCTGCAGTAACTGTTGGAGGAGAGGGCTGAGCGGATGAATCGGGAGCGGAGTTCTGGCTGGTAGGGTTAGGCTGCTTATTAGTGCCGAGTTTGTATCGGCACTCAGCTTCAGCGTGGCCCCTTCTTGCAATAGTTGCACAGGTCTTGCTAGGCAGTCCATTCTTCGGGCGAGTGGAGTTCGAGAGGTAGGCCGGAGGGATGATTCGCTTCGAGAGGTGCTATGCGACTGATTGAAGGTTTCCCACGAATCAGCCATGCGACAAGCTTCCATAAGTGTGGAGGGCTGTTTATCGTTAAGATATACCGCAAGGGGCCCTGGCACACATTGGAAAAGGTCTTCTAGCATGGTCCGATTGAAAAGATCCTCAAACGTCGTGCAGGCCAAGGAGTCGAACCAGCGCGTGCCGGACTGGGTTTTGTGACATGCCCATTCCGTCCAAGACCAGCCGACTTCCTTGGCAAGACCTCGGAACCGTTGTCTCCATTTTTCTGGGGTTATCTCGTAGGCCTTTGTAATGACTCTACGAACTTCTGCCATGTTGCCTCTCTGGCTCTTTCCAGTGAGCGAAGCGCTGCCTTGGCTTTTCCTCCATATGCTTGGCTAGCATAAAGGCTCTCTCCGTCTCCGTGGTGCTGCTAGTTATCGAAAAGAGCCTCGATCTCCTCCAGCCATGCTTCTGGCTCGTCCTCAGTCCACTTGGGGACTAGGAATTGATGCTCGAAATTGGAGCGTTTGATGCAGCAGGTGTAGGACTGGAGGCTTGATGGCTAGCCCCTAGCTTCGGCATTCTCCATTTTCGCTCTCTCAAGCTCGAGCTCCTTCTCCTTTAGGGCTAACTCAGTTTCCTTGCAGGCTAACTCATGCTGTCTCCTTCTTTCTTCTCTTTCCTCTTCATATTGCCTTTGCTCGGCTTCATACACCCTTCGTTCTTCTTCATACTTCCTCTGCTCGAGTCTTTCTTCCTTTCTCCCGCTTGGCCAAATCGCCCACTTGCTCCTTAACCCAGGTGGTAGTTCCGGAGTCGGGTGAGACCTGCCGTCCCCAGCCCCAGGAAAGTTTTATAATGCTCTGCTGCCATGGTTCTGGTGGGAAGGGCGTCTAACCAGGTCGACTGGGCGTACTTGGGCAGCGAGGAAGTGTCTCTTCAATGACGTGGCACCTTTCAAAAAGGTGGCACTGTAGTTTGGGTGTGCCGTGTACAGGTCACACTGGTGGCACTCAGTATCCCTAGGCACTGGTGCAGGTTAGGTTCCAGAAGAACTTTCTCTTCTGTGTTCCCTTTTGGTTTTGTTTTATTTATTTTTCTGGATTCTGCTTGGTGGCACTTATGGTGCCAATGTGTTCTAGGGACCCTCTGCTGGAGTCCAACTAGGCTATATGGGAGGAAAGGCACTCTACACCCCTGCAGAGTGCAACAATCGAATGAGAGAGACAGGAAGGTAAAAGAGAGAGAGAGAGAGAGAGAGAGAGAGGTAAGCTATTCCAAGTGATGAGTGCTGCAAATTATTGGCACTGTGGAATAAAGTGAATTTGGGTTTTTTTTTTTTCTTAAAGATCCTCGTGAGTGGCTGGTCCCAGTACTGGCCCCAGTGCTGGCCCCTTCTTTTTCAGAGGGTGAAAACTACTGTTGGCTTCGGTCTGGATAGCAGGCCTCACTCGTGACCGACAGTTTATCACTGTATTGTAATTACTCTTAACTTGTCCTCATCTATTGTGGGACAGAGGTGTTTTCTTTTAATTGGTTTAAGTATTCGAATTAATTAGCCTAGTGTCGGCCGTTCTTTCTTTGAAGAGGGTCACGTACACTTAGGTTAGGAATGCTTACTTGAATGACGAGAGAGAGAGAGAGAGAGAGAGAGAGAGAGATTTTCAATCAGCGAATTTCTTGCTGCTTGAGAACATGTAACCAAAGATTTTATACATGCACAAGGGCATGGATCTTAATAAAATGATATAGATGCGTTGTCTTGGCTTCCTTAGGGATTACTTTATTATCTTAATTTTCCTGGGAGCCGACGTCACAAAAGTTTATCGTAAAAATTTTAAATTTTCTTTATATGATTTTTATAGTAGGTATTCGTAGGAACTTGTTATGGTACTCCTAACTAAGGCCTATCTTTCCCTGCCTAAATTGTCTTTTGTTTTTTTTTTTTTTTTTTTTCTCTAGCTAAGATATTGCGAGGTGGGTTCGCTACGAAAAGCAAAAATAAAAAGAAATGCCCCAGAGTGTCTCGGGCAGAGGTCACAATAACAAGGTCGTTGAGATGGCGGCCAAAGGTCCCGTTAGGCCTAAATTTCAAAACAACCTCGGCTGGCGAAGGAAAACCCCAAAATGGCCGTTCTCTCACAAACAGTTCGAACAATTTCAAAACAACTCATACAAGGGTATTTTCTTTTTAGCACAAATTCAAACAACGAACGAAACAAATGCAGGTATCCAGATTTTACTTTAAATATACCAATCATGCATAGTGTTTTACGTTATGGATGGAAAACGAAATTACAAACAACTTTGTGTCTTTTGTTATCGTATTCTCACCCGGACATTACACAAAAGAATGAAAAGAGAAATGCTCGCTTGCCTGCGTAAATTTACGTTGTTGAACGGTACCTTTATTGTAAAATTACTATTTCAGTTCGTTTGCTACTTCACTGACACGGTTTTTGAATGATTCCCCCGCTATATGCAAACAATAACGATCGGAATTGCCGACGCGATTTCTAAATTACTTTGTGTACATGAAACAGGCTCCGGCTTTTCTCGGCCTTAGGATTCGTTACTTGAACGACTTCTCTCGCAGTCGAACACGGTAAAATGCCCTTGTCTTAGACGTTATAAATTATGACTCTCTGCTCTCGACGCACCCTTTCCTACGCTAATTCTCGCTACACTTGTTATTATAACTATTCTCTTTACTGCTTATTATTATGCCTCGTTCCTTGTTTGGAAGAATGAAATGGAGTTCGATATCTGACTTTTATTTTTTTGGAATTAATGTAATTTTAATTTCCTTTTCTCCAGATTCTTTCTCTAAAATGTACTTTAGATTCTCACGCAAGGTCGCCAATGTTACATGTGAAGGGTCTTGGTTGATCATGTATTATTCAATTTACGTAATTTTTACGGCCCTGCAAACCAAGATTACACGTAACCTGTCACTTGAAGCCAAAAGTTAACCTCAAAGACAGACGTTAATTAGCCAAAGGTCGCCAGTTAAGGGTTATTAACCTTAACAAAGAATATTTGAGATGAATTTGATTTTAAACGCAACGGTTCTTCCAAACATTCGGACGCGAGGCATACAAAAGCATCGAGATTTAACCTGATTTTGCTTACCCTAAATCCTAGGTATTTTACTGGAATAATGGGGTTGAAGCTAACAATAAAATAATTTGACTTAATCTAGACTTTGTAAACACATATACCCTAAGTGGTGGCTGAAGGAAGAAAACAAAGAAAAAATGTGAAATACAGAAAAGAACTAGTCAATCGACGAAGCTTCAACAAGAATCGGACTTACCGTGAACGTCGAGTCGCTGCGCAAACGAGGGACCTCAGGAGTCGTATTCTGGCAGTCTTCCCAATTCACTAATTAAGATAGACGTAGGAGAGAAAGTAATAAAGAATAAAGAATATCGTTCGGACGCACGCAGGCGTCACCCTGGTTCCGTGACCGGCTGGGATCTCTCTCACTGACCCGACCTCGCTTCGTTCTTCCAGAGGGCTTATACGCCCGGGCAATCCGACCTTGACAAAGGCATCGTCGAATGCATAGAATAAAGCTTAAGGGCCACCATAACTAGGGGTCATTGAGCGTAAACCCTCTCTGAGGCTTAGGTCCCTAATGCCCTAACATATTTTGTTTACAAACTTTCCAGCCTATGCGGCGCCATTTGTCTCACGGTGATTGTTATTTTAAATTGCCTACCCTGCCGGCGGGCAGAGATGTTCTCTGTCGAGGTCAATTGGACTAACATTCCTACACCTAACTACATCGAGGGCGAACAGCAGTAATATTTATAAAAATATATATATATATATAAACAAATCATACATATATATGTGTGTAACTGTATATATATATGCAGTTTTATATATATATATATATATATATATATATATATATATATATATATATATATATATAAAACTATACTTTTTGAGTTATCTAGCCCAGGTAAAGAACCCGGTCATCTCTGTTAAATGGTCAGAGTCTAGAGGTCCACACCAGACCCTTTTTTCTTTTCTTAACACTGCACCCTCTAGGAATACTATCATAAAAGAGGCCTAATCAAAATTAACCAACGGAGTACTTTGGTTAGGGCATCGGGCCGATGTATTATCGCCATTTGTAACTAATATATATATATATATATATATATATATATATATATATATATATATATATATATATATATATATATATATATATATATATATATGTATATGTACACATATGTATCCATATATTTGTATGTATGTATAATGTGTGTATGAGAGGCACAGAGACTGAGAAAGAGTAATTATAAAGAAATATTAAAGCACTTTGCCCCTTATGGGGTTAGTGCCGTCAGTGCACCTCATACGGTGAATCGTAGGCATCAGTTAAGGTTCTTTGCAACCCCTTCCGTTCCATTTACTGTGCCTCCGTTCATATTCTCTTTCTTCCATCTTACTTGCCACACTCTTCCAACAATTGGTTCATAGTACAACTGCGAGGTTTTCCTCCTGTTACGCCTTTCAAACCTTTTTAACCTCAATTTCCGTTTCAGCGCTGATTGACCTCACAGGTCACAGCGCTTGGCCTATGACCTAAGTTCTATATTCTGTTCTATACTCTTCTATTAGAGCACTTTAGCCAAAGCCGTAGTATTTAAAGTATGAGAATGTTTTATAGCCGATTCTAACGTGACCTTCGTTGGCTAGATTCCGAGAATTTGTTTGACTTTTATTAAATATACATTTTACCGATTTTTTTTTATGAATCATTTTGTTATCACCAACCCATGAGAAGGAACACCATGACGCTTGGCTCGATTTATGACCGCCGTTTGCTGATTCCAATTAAAGTTCTTAATAGGTAACGTCAAGCTCCGCGAAGTTACGTTTTGCATATCGTGTTTTTCTTACTTTTAGAATTGCAGCTCCAAAATCATTATTATTATTATTATTATTATTATTATTATTATTATTATTATTATTATTATTATTATTATTATTATTATTATTATTAGGAAATATTCTTGTAAAATAAGCTTAAAAGGTTACTAACTTGCAATGCTAGTTTCCACAGAATAGAATTTCCCTTTAGAAAATGTTCGTATATATGTGTGTGTGTGTGTGTAACATAACCATACATATATATATATATATATATATATATATATATATATATATATATATATATATATACACACACATATATATATATATATATATATATATTATATATATATTTATATTTATTCATATATGAATAAACTTGGAGAAGGAAATATAACGGACGAAGATGATTCACCAAACTCTTAGACTTAAATAGACTTAAACAGCAATGCATGAGGAAATAAATACAAGTTAGAGGAAGTTCAGACGATAAATCAATATCACAATAATCCTGTTTTCTGGTTTTTTATATTCATAGAATCATAAATCATGAATAGAGGATTGCATAATCATTTATCGGTTTATGCTTCACCGTTCGAATTCATCTCATGGTACTTTATTGATGCTTCTTATCTTTAGATTTTTATTTGTCATGCTTATAAATTGGGCCATATTTCGTAGCAGAAGGGATTCAATGGTTATCCAATGGACGCTTTGAAAAGTCACTTAATCCGTGATCCGGGCATGGGACAGTTTCACTGTTAAATTGGTAACTGGCAACGGAAAGGCATCAGGAGACATTTATTACTTAATCTATGAAGCTGAGAAGACTTGGGCGGTTGTCAGTTGTAGGCATGACTTAAGGTTCTTTGCGGCGTCCCTTCGGTCCCTAGCTGCGCCCCTTACAGTCCTGTTACTGTACCTCAGTTCATATTCTCTTTCTTCCATCTTAGTTTCCACCCTCTGCTAACAATTGGTTCATAGTGCAACTGCAAGGTTTTCCTCCTGTTACACCCTTCAAGCCTTTCTACTCACAGTTCCCTTTCAGCGGTGAATGACCCCATAGGTCCCAGCGCTTAGCTTTTCGTTTAAATTTCATAATCCATTCCGATATTCAATCAGGTTAGCCCCTCGACAAATCCTGAATTTATTTGGGGTTACAGTTTTCATCTCATCCTGCCCTAATGATGTTAAGAAGGCGCACCTCCTTTTATTCAGCACTTTCCCCAGGTTTTCCAAAAATGCTGTTGGAAAGGCTAATTAAACTGAAAAGTTGCCTCTTTTGATTATCGTGTCAAAGTTTTCTTCTTGACTCTACCTTCGACTAGTTCTCTTTATTCTTGACTTTAAGTTTCAAATCCTTTCACGAAAGTTTCTCCTCTTTTGGTTGCTGTTCTGGGTCCACTTGGTTGACCTAGTTGCTTCCAGGTTTTTAGATCACTGTTGGGTTTTTAAAACTATAAATATCATTGTTAGTGTAGATATTTTTTGTAGTGAATCTAATACAGTCTTATTTTCTAGGTGCTTCAATACTCCCCTCAAGTAAGCGAACTCGAATGTTAGGTTTCGGTACATTCGTTATATGGTTACCTTAAATGGCTGCCCACTGAAACAAAATAGCTAAGTGCACTTATTGTGTTTACACGATAATGAAAGACAATGTAACCCGAAATTATAAATCGAATTGAAACCACGTTTCTGTGGCGCGAAAAAGGATAAGATATATTTATACACTCAGTGCTGGTTTCCCGCTTAAATCGAAAAATTCTGAATGTTGAAAATGTCGGAGTTAAAAGTACGACACAAAATTATCAAAATCACTTGAACTTATTTTATTTTTGTGTTCTCTCACAGATGAGAGAGGAGACATATCTAGGAAGCTTCTTCTTCTCAAAAAAACTCGTTTGATTTTCTGATGATCACGTCTTGATAACTAGGGGTGGAGGGTGGGGCTAAGGGGTTATTTCTATGATAGTTGATGCTATAGACATCACCTGTTTTTGTTCAAACACTCCACTAGAGCACAGACCTTCTGGCAGTTTTTCTTTATGATTCAGAAGTTCCTTACTCAAGGTTATTGGTATTTACAGATGCATTTTCAAAACCTATATGATGGTAGCATTTCCAAAACATATATCTTTTTGATAAGTGTACTCACAGTTATTAAAAAAGATTTTTTTTCCATTGTAGTTTTTTTTTTTTAAGAAGCCAAAGTTTAAGTAGTAACTTGAAATATTTGAAAATGAATATGCCGTGTACAATGGAAGAAACTTCTTGAAAACTATTTTTTTGGTAATTCTGCCTGTGAGCTACATATTGTAAATTCTTTATATAAATATGGATTATTTAACCTGGTTATAGTGGAATGGGACCGACTCTTCATAGAGCTCTGGGTAAAGGATTAACGTAATTAGAGAATTTTGTTATTTCCCATTCAGATTTGCAGTGTTTTGAGAGTAGACAACGTATCCAGAAATATGAGACAAGCAAATATTGAAGAGTTCCTCTGGACGATCGTAGATAATTAATGCTTGTAAATATGACTTAGTGATATACATATGCATAGCATACCAGCATTCATAGTAGATCTCCTCTTTTTGAAAAATTTTCTGTGAAATAACGTCCCCCCCGTCAGTATACGTTATGATGTCTGCCTCACTGCTCTATTTAATCAGAGGCAAATCAGATTCGCTCAGAAATAAAATGTCCGGGGCCTAATATTTTCGTATGAATTTGCATATTCACTTAATCGCTTATGCTTATATTAATTGGGAATTCGTCATTCAAGCGGTCACAGGTTTAGATCGTTTATGCTTATTTGCATATCATCACTTCAGTATAGATTTTTTGGTCGAGTTTATTGTGCTGTTTAAATCACTGTGAAACTGTGCCTGTACAGACAGAAACTGCTGTAAAGAATCGAGTATAATTCTCGCAGGATTTTTTTATATATACACCACGAGGCAGCGTAAACCCTAACAGCATTCAGTGGGCCTCTCGAGTGAGTCTAGCTCATTGGTTCTCAACCCCGGGGGGAATTCTCCCCTAGGGGGGAATTTCAGAATTTAAGGGGTTAATTGTGACCACAGATTGGCAGGCTCAAACTGGCTCTAGGACCTCACAAAACGCAGTGTGTATCGGTCCTCATTACTGAGAGGTCACGCTGGGCTTCCCCCCCGCTAGCTCTTGTGTTTGCGTTAGTATTTTGATGCATATTGTTTGAAATGCACCTTTTGAAGCAGACAATTTTAGAAAGGGGGCGGATGACATTTTTAAATCACCTACTTGGTTTCCCTGAGACAAGGTCTTCTGTGAGCTACCTTTGCCTCTTGCTACTAGGAGACTTTGGTGGATATTTCATTTTCTTCAGTTATGATGTTAAGGCATTTTGTAATTTCGCATTCAGTTGCGGTTAATGTAAGTCCTAATTTAGTTTTCATCAAAGTTAGACAGGTTTTCACAACTACCGTAAATCTTCTGCTTTAGATTCTTAGCTGACTTTTTTTTTTTTATCACAACAATAGTTGTGAAGAAAAATGACCACCTTCCCGCTCGCAGCCAGAGATATTAAGTCCTTTAGTTTATTTTCTCTTACGTAGGTAGTTATAACGTTAGGAATCATTCTTCTGCTCTATTTTTTCCCTTCGATATCCTGGGATTACACCATTCATTTGTAATAAAGATTAAAACAACTAGTGTCTCTGCAGCGTACTCTTATGTGAGAACGTCGTGCAGTTAGTTTTTACTGAGAGAAATTTATGTTAAGAATAATGAGTACTGGCGTTGAGGAAAATATAATTTGTTTTTCTCAGTTGAACTGTCTGTGGAATAACAGTTATGTGAACTGCAATCCAGATCGTATTTATGTATGTACACACACACACACACACACACACACACACACACACACATATATATATATATATATATATATATATATATATATATATATATATATATATATATATATATATGTTTAATAACATATAAATATTATAAAATGTGCTCTTCAAACAATATCATGATGATGAAAGATGTGAACTGGGTTCTTCTAAATACAATCATTCCGAGATATTGCAGTCTTCTCAGTGCGACAATAATATGAATAACCGAGTGATAGCGTATGTGGTGACATTTTATTCTGTTGATGATAACTAAAAATTTAAATGTTACTTGAATTTAAAAAAAAAAATTCGATTCCAACAAATCGTTTGCTGATGCTTTCGAGACAGAGCATGGCAATAATTACAAGCGTATTCGGAACTGGTATACTTTTTCGCCCTCTCGAGATTGCCTGCCTGAAAGGGAGAGAACATATTCCCGAACACTGCATCTCGAAGATTATGTTGTCTTTCAGAAATTTCGGGGAATAATAAAAGAATGAGTTCAGCTGAAACTCGAAGAGCAAAGATAATGTTTGCCTTACACGGATCTCTCTCTCTCTCTCTCTCTCTCTCTCTCTCTCTCTCTCTCTCTCTCTCTCTCTCTCTCTCTCTCTCGTTAAATTAGATACTTCTTTCACCCCTCTTTTGTAACCAGTGGTGCAGTGTTTATGTTCCATGAGGTTGAAATTATAAAAGGTCCTTTAATTTTTTAATTTTTTTTTCCACTTATACGAAGACATTTTAAAGTTTTAATTTGAAGAGACACGCGACTTCTAAACACTTGCGGCTCTTCTGTTATCGGTATCACTTTAGTCTCTGTCTCCTCCTTATCTTTATCTCCTTTTTTGCCTTTATTTTTGTTTCCTCCGGTTCTGTGAAATCAACACAGAGAGGGATTGGGGTTCCAGAGGGATGGGGAATAAATTGGCGTCAGGGTGTCTCACGCTTCCTCTTTGGGGAATTTGGGTGATTGTCGTGATATTTCAAGATCCTGCCCAAGAGAATTTTGCTAAGGATATCTTAGAGGGTAAGTGCTGACAGGATACCTCAGGGTGATGCCCTTACATTTATTTAGATTATGTTGTTTGAAAGATTTCTGATTTCTGTTTCTGGCGTTTTTTGTTTTAAGAGGATCGTCAGGCAAGCTTACGTGATGTAATGTATTTTAGGGATAGATGTTTTATTGAGGTAAAGTGTATGTTAACTTTAGAAAGGCAAAGGTGAGAGAGTGGTGTTATTAGAATTAATAAAGACTGCAGGGTAACACTGACAGATGTCGAGATGAGAAGGGTATTCTTGGAAAAGGATGGAAACGTTAGTGTGTGCAAGCACAGTTCCCATTTTGTGATTTACTAAGCGAAAGGGAGCATCCTGTTATGCACCAGGGGGAAAGAATGTGTCCGCTCACGCGTCAGGAGAAGGTTTTACGAGGACGCTTAATGTTAGATAAGATGTTTGTATAAAGACGCTGAGCGCGAGAGAAGAAAGCCAAGTTACGATGGGCCGGAGAGAGATCTGTGACAGAATATATGAAGCTTAGAAATCACATTAGGACTGGGTAGAAGAGGACTGTATTGTATGGCATCTCTGCGAATGGATCATACAGGACCCACCTCAAAGTTGTTCTGGATAAAGGAGATGGAGAGGGTCATGTCACGTTCCAATCCCTGGAAATTACGTATTTTGAATAATTAAAAAAAAAAATATAGGGGTTGGTCCCCTTAAGAGCACCATAAGATAACCACGGATTATCGAGTTGAACTAAAATCGTATTTTAAAGTGTACTCTTGTTCTTATTCCACATTTGTGCACGAGTTTTGTTTTGTAAAGATTGAAAAGAAAGTGAAATATCTTCCGAAGAGAATGAGAAGGCAAAATTAAATCCTATCCAAGTTAACCGCTCCATTCCGAGTGGTGGAATGAATAGAATTGATTGTATAATGTCTGTAGCTGGTAATGCAGTTAGATGAGTGACAATAATATAAAAAGGACAGTAAAGCTGACCGTCGAAATTATTGGTGCACTATGAAATAACATGTTAATTAGTAGTAGTACCGGTAGTGAAGTAATATCGGTTATTGCAATTACTGCGAAAGGATAGTGTCGTAGGCTTAAGCCCAATGAGCAATTTAATCTTAAATGTCCATTAGTTTTGTGTAAATAAAAGAACAAGAAATCCTAAACATGAAGGAAGTCCTGTGAAGGATTTGTAACCTATTCGTAAAACATGATTTCTGTGCATATCATTTTCAACTTGATTCATTTTGAATCAATTTATGGCAATGGTAATTTAAGTCAAATTGTGACATCGATTTTTTTTTATTATATTCTATATCTGCTTTAGTAAGTAATTATCCAATAAAAGTAACTCGCGTTTATAAATTAGCAAGTGAATCTCGAATAAGTAAGAAGTATTTATCAAACAACGATAATCGACAAATTAGAAAGTTTTTACAGTGTGACATTCGCTCAAGACAGGTAAAATGATTCATTTCAGTTCCGCTTTCGTTTAAGCACAATAGAACACACTCGTTTAAAATAATAGGTTACATACATGAGTATGAAGGAACTAGGTGACTGTAGAAAACTTTTTTTTTGTTGTTGTGATTTTATCAACGGAAAATGTCGATATGTGCAGTACAGTGTTTTGTGCAGTTTGGATAAAGATGAACCCAATGGCAAAACTCGCGGTTTAATGAGAACTGAAGCTTGCATCTGCAAGATCTGTTACAGCCCTCATGTTCGTGTCCTTGAACTAACTCACACACACACACACACACACCTCCCGCCTCCAGTAAAGAACAAAAATTGAATATGTTCGTCAGTCGGCTTATGTTTAATTAATTATACGTTTAGAAAACGAGGGGAGGACTCCATTGCAAGTCTGGACCCCAGCAAAGCTTATCATCTGCCTAAATTCCATCTGTGGCGGTAACCCTGAAACATCATCTGGTGCCGTGTCGCTTCTCAGAATGTTTACCAGGAGCGTTCTCTGCGTATTAGTCGTCTTCTTTTCACGGCCTGCTCGACACACGCTGTTTTCTCAAATCAGACAAAACAAGCGTCTTTTCTGAGGTAGTGACGACCTGTATAAAACCATCGCTAACTTCACTTTAGAACCGGAAATTCCTGACCCGACCCTTTCTTCCGTCCGCGCGTCGTCACAAAATCCTGTAGTGGTCTCCTGAGGTTGCAGATAGGCCGTCGTTCGCCATTAACCCTCCACAACTTCGCCTCTTCCTCCCTCTCGTTTCCTTTCTTGTCTTCGGTAGTAATGTAGCAACGTGGATGCTTTTTATGGTGTGAAGACGAGACACGCAAAACTGACTAAAGTAGTCTCGGTAGCGTAAGAAAAGGTGATGGCCTTTTTTTTTCTTCTTCTTCTTAAGTATGACAGTTGCCTCTTGAAGGGCATGTTAGATGAATCAGGAAACAAAGAAAGGTGAGAATTCTTTAGTCTGAGAGCGAGTGAGTTGAGAGGGTTTTCAGACCGGATGACCTCAGAATTTATGACTCAAACACTGTACCTGGCATTTTGATGCCTGGAGGGTACAGTGAGGGGAAATATCCAAATAATATTTAAAGTTAAGAGAGGGAGGCAACTTTACGATGGAGTTGAAGTGAATCCAAGTTGGGAGTGAGAGAAACTAAGTTTTCTTGATTGTCTTTTTCACTTCTTATATATATACCTTTTAAATATCTGTGTCATTTCTTCATGAAGATCAATCATATTGAAAAGTACACGGCAATGTTTTCCTTATATTTTTGTGTTTCCTCACTCTATACACAACTGTATCGGCAGTGAGTAACTAAAAGTATTGTTTTTATTTAGTGCAGTGGAAGGGAAATTTCATGTGTTGCTATTGTGACATTCTAAATGTTAGTTTTTCCACAGGGAGTACATTTCATGAAATGCTAAATGCGGCATTTCATCCCTCTGAACAGAGTAAAGAACTCATAAAGTGAACTGTCTTTCATAAATGCGATACGTTATGAAGTAGATTAACTGGCTCCCTTATGTCTCTCATCGAGATTGTTAATCTCTGATATCCTTCATTACACTTGTTAGAAACTCTCTAGATGTTGTGTAAGTTGAGTGCAAATGCAATTTACAAAGCACTTGTATTTCAGCCAACTTACATAGGGGAACTTGTTTCTAGAATGTTGATTTCCTTCCTTGATGATATTTCCCATTGCTGACTATTTAATTTTCCTGCTAAGAAGTTATTTTTTAAATTATAATCTTTGGTCATCTGACCTGGAAATGTTCCAGTTAATATAAAGTGTCGAATGTGACTGTATTTGTCTCTGTGTAGAATGAAAATGAACGTCATAGATAATTCGGACTAATAAATGACCTGTCATTCGCCTTTCGGTATAGACATAAAAACGTGAAAAACACCGCTGTCGCTAGAGGCAAAAACTCTTCGGGATGACGCCTGACGTACGAAAGAGAGATAAGGGGAAACGAACAAAAATTATATTCTGTTTTGCATGGTTTTCTTCGTTATTTGTTGTCTCCTGTTGGAATTGACGCATTTGGCTTGGCATGTTTGTTTGTTTTTGTCCGTTTTTTTTAGGTAAGATTACGCTTAAAGGTCTCTGTTTTTGACAGCGCATTACGCAAGGTTTTCCTCGTGACTGGCAACAAGTGATTAGATTTTGGGAAACATCCAGTTATGGATAAGGACCCTTATGGTGAGGCTTTGTGATATGGAAATGTTTTCGTTCTTTTCTTTTTTACACGTGGGCAAAAAAGAAAACTTACTTATCTAGTTCGTGGTCTTTAGACGTCTTGTATGGGAACTCATACACGTCTTATATGGGAACTCATAAACATAATTTTCAATGCTTAATAACAAGCTTTTGGCCTTGTTGATCACGAGCCTCTTGCTTTCAAACTCAGTTTTATTACTGAATATATAATTAATATATTGCAAAGAGTAGTTGTTGATGGGCCCTACAGTGAGTGTAGAAATTTCGTCTCAGGTGTTCCCAAGGTAGCGTTCTTTGCCCAATACTCTTTATGTTGTCCTTCGGGCCAGCCCTAGGGGAGCTGTTAATCAGCTCAGTGGTCTGGTTAAACTAAGGTATACTTTGCGCGTTACGTGGTCTGGCATTGGCAACAAGTTTTTGTGCGTATGTGGGTGATGCTACTATCTGCATCGATCCCATTTCGTGAGAGTAGACTTGTGTTTGCTGAATGTCTTGAACACAGAAATTAAGTCAAAACTGCTGCACGATGCAAATCACGGGGCTTGAGGTTGAACCCTAATGAAACTCAAAATATGATTATTAGAATGTCTATGACATGGGATCAACTCTTCATAGGTATTCTTATTGTCAGTGCTTCTTTAACTACATATAAACATTTAAAATTCCGGGTGTCATTCACGATTTCAAATTTACTTTTGAGAAACAACCAGCCCATTCATTTTTCAGATGCACGAAAAATGTTGAGATGTAGCGTTGTGTCGTTAATTTTGTCCTGTTGCAGTTTTCGGCTCGGAATTGCATACTTGGAATGTACAATAGCTTTATAATCTGGATCCGTTTCAATCCAGTCTTCCGACAAAGAGCCGGTTAAGCACTCACTGTTGAAAGAATGTTGGTACCCAACCTTTTCCCTCTTTTTGTTGAGATTTTACATTTTACACTATCATTTTCACGGTTTGACTCTGCACTGAATTCGAAGTCAGTGGAACTTTTGAGATTTTGGTGGGACAGATCACCCTCTGACCACTTATGGACACAGCAGTGTTATTCTTTCATTGCTTACAGTACTGGAAATTCAATTTTCATGGTATAATGCTAGTAATGGTGTCATTTCACTCCTCAGTACTTACACTTCTTTGCCGTCTATTAAAAAATGTAAATCAGTGGAAACACAAAACTAAATGAGGAGCTGAAATCAGCCAAAATATTCTGCTGATGGCATCATTGGATGTCACTAGGACCTGAAAAGTCTTGCTGATAACCAAAAGGCTAAACAGCAAGACTTCTTGGTATGAGGTGCTGGCCCTATGGCATCTGGCATTTCCTGGTACTCAGCCGTCCAAGCACTGGACAAAATCAGCATTGCTTAAATTCTGTGATCTTACGACTGAGAGCATAAAGAATGTTTACTGCAGCATATATATGTGTGTGTGTGGGTGTCCATTGGCACAGGGATTTGAAGTGTTCGAGTGGTGCAGTGCTTGGCTCATACTTTTGCTAGTCCGCAGATTGCCCTCGGCTTACTGCCCTCAGTCCACCTAGGTATAAATAAGAATCGGCATCTGCTGGTGTCAAGAAAAAGGGCATGAGGGTAGCAGCCTCACTCCAAAGGACTTGGTGAGATACTGGAAGACTTCAGGCGCCTCTCCCTGTAAAAGGAAAAAAGGATTTGATGAAAGATACAGATAGACAGATAGATAGAATGTTTGTGTGCCTTCATACAGTCACATATTATATTGACATGCTCATAAACGCGAATACAAACACAGAACGCACGAAGGTTTGCGAACACAAAAAGAAAGCTTGAGAATCTTGTAACCGGGTTATCTGATCTTCCAAGTTCCCCGCCTTATGAATCTCCGAAGAAGAAGAAGAAGCCCGGAGACTTTTTTTGACGAAACCAAACTTTTGATTAAAGTTGGATCAATGCAAGTGTAATCCAGGAAAGGGAGAATCACGGGGCATTTCTCTTTTCCAACAATTACTGCGTAATCTCTTGTGATTTTGGGGTTGTTTGTTATTTATTAAATAATTGTGACTTCTCGTGATTGCTGTGGGGCTCATGAAAATAGTACTAGTGTCAATGTCACTTGGGGAAATTTAGGGTTTGAGTTACTTAATAGTTATATTAATAAAAGAGAAAAGGGGAAATTTAGGATTTGAGTTACTTAATAATTATAATAATAAAAGAGAAAAGAACAGTTTCCCTAATGGCAGGTACCATATATAACACTTCAACATAGCATGACATATAGACATGGGAACGTCTTTTAATGAATTTATATGATACTGTTAAATCTGAAATTTTTTGTGTTGAATAATGCATCATCTGCTAGCAGGAGTTTTATATTTTTATAAAATACTCAACAGATTTGTGGTAAATATATCGCTGGTCAACTTCGAGGTCAGAGAAAATTTTAATTTCAGATTAGCTCGTTTGGCTATCACTTATTTTATTGTAGTAATTTTGTCCCTATCTTTTTTTTCACTATTTCCACTATTAATATTAATATTAGAGCCCAATCTCCCCAAAATTACCTGCTTCCTTAGTGGGGGCTCTCAAAGTCTTTCTATCACAGATCCCAAAAATTCTAAATTGAATGATAATATTGGACAGGATTTTTACTCCGAATTTCGCGTCAATGGCTTCAGAAAATGTTTGACGTTGAACGGAGATCATAAGCTTCAATGAAGAGACTGCGGAGAACGCCACTTCAAAGAAAAATCGCCGACGACCTCGTGTTTGAACATCTATTTTTAGCTGTTCATCTCATTAGGTAAACTACGAGGGCTCCGGTATAATGAGAGATGAATCGCGCCGTAGCAAGATTGGCTTTGCCTTTTAAATTAAAAGATTTTAGGTCTCTTTATGGGATGGGGAGCCTCGGTATTGATTTTGCCCCAGCTCGTTCTCTCTGACCTTTTCTTTAGAATTCTTAGCAGCTGTGTGTGTGTGTGTGTGCGTGTGTGTTCTTGTTTGTTGCTGGTGACTGGGATGTTCGTAGGACGACTTCAATGAAATGTTTGTTTTAGACCTAGTTGTAGAAAAAAATTTGGTGGTCAAAAATGTTTATGTTTGAGAACAGGTCCTCGAGTTTCAGGCTTCGCATGCCTCCGCTGAAATCCGTAGTAATGAGTGCCGTGAAACAACGCTGATATGTAATTAAATATGTGAACTCATACCACATACATATCGTAAGGGAGTTACCGCCTAAAGTGTGTAGAAGTGGAGCACGATGTAGATGGTACCGAAGATTTTCTTAGCCCACCTATCCACTCTCGGTTGAACTGCCTATGGAATGAGTTATGTGAACTGCAGTCCAGATCGCCATTTGGGGTCGTAACTTGAACTGACAGCTTCTGTGAGACCTGAACTGACGACGTCTTACGCTATTAGTTAAAATGTGCTCAGCAGTTCTCGTGGCCTGGGAGCCTAATTAAACGTGTGTATGTAGATTGAACGGAAGTTTCAGTTTAAGGCTTCACACCCATCTTTAACTTACTTAGGCTACTGCCTTCCGTACATATGGTAAGCCTGTAAGACTTAATTTGCACCGACAGCTAAGTACGTTAGATTTATTTGCCATTCTTTGGCAACAGGATTACAACGGAAACTTGTCACATGTATAACAACCAGAATCGTCAACAGTACTAGCGGATCCAGGGGGGCGGGGGTTCACCTGGGCACATGCCCCCCCATGAAAAATAATGACAATAATAATATTGAAGATTTAGATAATAACATAAATGAGAAATATAAAAATGGAAAAAAAAATCTATTATATGTGTACACATGTTTACATACAGTACATATAAATATATGTATGTACATTATAACTATATATATACCTATATGTATGTATGTATAATATGAAAATTGGTGCCCCCACTCCATGAAATATTTCTGGATCCGCTGCTCCGTCAACGTATTAAATTATGATTGTACAATCAAGGATAACATGTATGTATATAATTTTATAAAGCCAACCCCTTCACTTCGTAATGGAAGGTGCAAAAGGAACTTACTTGTTTGTATTTTAAAGGGACTTGAAAGAAGCAGTTGTCTTTTCACTAAATCTGTGTAAGCAAACTGTATCTCTACAAGCTGCATTGTTCCTACCTTTTCTTTTCGTATCGTCACTTTAGCCTCTTTTCACTTAGCTGTCCAACAGCTTAAAAGTCGCCGTGCTCCAACGTTCAGCTCGCATTTAAGAACTAGTCCTTCAGACGAGCCCTGTGAGTTTCCAGGAATGCTTCTTGGTGGTCTCATTTAAGTACTCCATGGTATTATTAAGAGGGAAAAGTGCAGACCTTCTTCACCACTCTCTAACATCCCTATAATCCTTGTTTTTAAACCAAAATTATTTTGAGGCTTTTTAACTCAGACAAAACGTTTAAGCCATCCTCAAAATACTTGCGAATTGATTATTTTAGATTTTTGGCAGAATGTCTGCCAGTGAGCCATCTTCCATTGCTTACTAGTTCGGTTCTGGGAATTTAAAGATTTCAGACCATTTTCAGCTATGTTATAAACATCCTTTTTGTAGCCATTGCAATTATTTCGAGTTTTTGATGTTCAAACTGATAAACAACTGCAATGATAAGAATAGTACAGATGCTCTGTCTCTCTGTCAAACAGACGCACACCCATATATATATATATATATATATATATATATATATATATATATATATATATATATATATATATATATATATATATATATATATATATATATATATATATATATATATATTCTCGGCTATATCTCGGTCCAAGCTGTGAGAGCGTACGCAGTGAATAACTATTGGGCCGGGGGCAACAGGGGATGGGGGACGTTTGCTTTGCTTGCTGGGGTTGAAAATGGTTGAGGCTTCCTCGAAAACTGAACGCTTTTCTACATTCCAGGCTACAGCATAAATGTTCACCCATCTATTTCTTTATTTTATGCCTCTTTACATATGAATATACATGTGTCCATGTGTCCAGTTCTCTGCGTAACCCGTTTGTGAGTGAACATTAGAAGGTAAAAACGAAAGCGAATTAGAAACACGCAGTTATAAAATTAAAGAGTGGGTTATTGAAGGTAGTTTTGGGCAAAATAATGATAATAATGTGTTGTCAATGCCCTTTTTTTGCTGTAAGTATTCTTGTTGTCAGTAGAAAATCGAAGTCCCCGTAGGGGGTTAGTGCTGTCATTGCACCCCTCACGCTGTGCACTGTAGGTATTAAGGTTCTTTGCAGCGTCCCTTCGGCCCCTAGCTGCAACCCCTTTCATTCCTTTTACTGTCCCTCCATTCATATCCTCTCTCTTCCATCTTGCTATCCACCCCTCCCCACTGTTGTTTCATAGTGCAACTGCGAGGTTGTCCTCCTATTACACCTTTCAAACCTTTCTACTCTCACATTTCCCTTTCAGCACTGAATGACCTCATGGGGTCCAGCGCTTGGCCTTTGTCCTAAATTCTATATTTTATTCTTCTCTCTAAAACCGAAGTAAACGCTTCCTGGAGAATCCAAAAGACATCGAAGATGGCCTCGTAATGCTTTCTGTTTTAGATCTGAGGCGAGTTTAAAGATGAGATTTGAATTAATTCATAGGATGATGCTGTAGTAAGTTCCACATTTTTGAATGAAGAAAAAAATGATTTAGACAAAGACTGTCCTAACGAAGGCTTACAGATGGAACGTGGTAAATGAGAGGTACCACAGTCACCCCTCTCCATGAATGGATTCACGATGTATATGTTTGGTACACAAAATCATATGTTGGCTTGATTTCCGTCAAACCTAACATTGGTCCATGTGGAACCAGTAGTTTCTTCAACAGGCATAATGATAAACTCAGCAATCTCTACAACATTTTTGAAGAGAACTTTCCATTTAGAAAGAAAAGGTTCTAAATTTCGTCGTAAAAAGTGGATTTCTTCATTTACTACTTCTGTGAGCATTTGGTGGTATATTTAATGGGAATAACCTGCATCATATCTTAAGATGAAAATAATGTTGACATTTATTTCTCTCTTCAAATTGCCTTATTTATTATAGCAACGACACAGTTACTAAATAGCTTATAATTTTTTCGCTACTTATAGCCGGTGAGAACTAAGACGATGAGAGAGAGAGAGAGAGAGAGAGAGAGAGAGAGAGAGAGAGAGAGAGAGAGAGAGAGAGAGAGAGAGAGATTGGCGGGGCTGGTTAGAAAGGGCACGATTGAAGAACCTGCAAAAAAAAGAATCAGATTCTCTAATTAATCTGTATTGACTTTATCATCAACTTAATTTGATTTAAATTCATTTCACATCACTCATTACGGCGCAAATATAGCCTTGTCGAACCCAGTGCCTGGACTTTGGTTCTAAACACCATCCTTCCATCCAAGTCTGTGTAAATGAAGGGAAGTCTGAATTCCAGCGTTTAAAGAATGCTAATGGGGTGCCTCAGACTAATGACAAAATTCTTTAATGTGGAGCCAAGTAAGAGATCCTTTTTCCCCATTCTCATTAGTTCTCAGCGAGCAAAAAAGGTAATGATTTATTTGCGGTTTACCTTCGTTACATTGTACTTCATATACAAGAGTTGCTTAGAGGAACTGTGGACCGGTGAGAAGAGAGAGAGAGAGAGAGAGAGAGAGAGAGACGGAAACTGAGAACTCTTGTTATTTAAAGGCATTGGAACAACGGCAAACCTCTAAAGAACCTTGATCAAATTCTTGGTACCTGATCATCAGGATTAAAGCAAATCAATGTATAATATCACTCTCTCTCTCTCTCTCTCTCTCTCTCTCTCTCTCTCTCTCTCTCTCTCTCTCTCTCTCTCTAGTGCCCATATAAGAGCGGCAACTGTAATCTTTGAAGGGGACGTAATAATAAAGTTTTTCTTTTAATATTTAATAATCGAATTGATTGAATTTCTTTCGATAAAAGCACAAGCACTCCGTTGTTAGTTTTGATTTAGCTATTCCAGGCTTTTACAACTTTATGATTTTGACAAGTCCTTTTTATTGTATCATATCCGAATTGTTTAGCTAATAAGGATATTTATCAGGCCTCGGTGACCTTTTTTGGTTGGTGTCAGAGTCAAAGCTAGTTAACCAACATTCTCTCTCTCTCTCTCTCTCTCTCTCTCTCTCTCTCTCTCTCTCTCTCTCTCTCTCTCTCTCTCTCTCGTTTTATTAATATAGAAGTCGCATTTCCCCCCAGAAACAGTTTCTTGCCAACGCACAATTGCGGAAAACTACTGTTGTCATGCTCTGCAAAAAAAAAAAAAAAGAAATTTTACAGTGGTGAATGCAGTCATAAAATCATATACTGTCGAAAAAATCGAAACTGATGAATTTTTTTTTTATAAGTACCGTATAGTTTCACAAAGATTAACCAGCGGAAGATAAATGAAGCGAAGCTGAAGTCAGAATTTTGCTGTGTCGCTACCGAGTTTTTTTTTTTTTTTTTTTTTTTTGCCAGTTTGACAACTTAAAATTGTCTCGCGTTTTTATTGCGCTATGCAAAGTGTCTGTTGTTTTTTCCGTTCCCGGCGGTGCATTATTATTCCGAGGATTATTGAAGGCACCGGGCAGAGTGACTGCATTGTCATTTTAGCTATTATTCCGTATATATATGAGACTTTACAGTTATTAAGATATAAATTCTATCTCTTCTTGCTCTCTCTCTCGCTCCCCACTTACAACGTTTTGATAGAGCTGTTCATGCTCATTTCTCATTAAATCAACCTCGGATTTAAATGGATTATTTTCCGGGCTTATAACCACCAAAGACTTTTTTTTTTTTTACAAATGAAAACCTTTTTAACGGATTTTGAAGTGATGCAAAAATCAAGATTCTAGTAGTGAAACGGGTAATATCACTTTGGATTTTGTAAGGGTTTGTACGTACCTATTTAAAATTTAGAAATTAAGACTTCTGTCTTATCCTCCTGCAAGGGTTGTTGATCAAGCTTAATTTATTATTGTTCTTCAGGACTGTAGGCACCCGTGTTCAGGTTGACACGAGGTCAGGAGCAGAAAACACAAAATCTCGAGACGATGTTTTCAGCGAATGTGTCCGACGATGTGACATTGTACCAGTCTGTGTTAAAGAATGCCATTCATTCAGCTATGTACATATATTTCACAGTCATATGTTCTACACTAGTATAATCGAGTGTTTGCCTCTGTGAAGAAACACAGAGGCCTATAGTTAATCCATTTTTCCCTACCTGTCAAAGGTTGGAACTAGTTACCACAAAGAAGGTCGGGAACATTTCGCCTCAGAATATCGAAAGTTACAGCAAATACATCTTAGCAAGGCAGGTAATGTTACCCTGGTAGTTTTGCTGACTTAACTTAAGACCATCCCAGATGGAAATGTTGAAGCACTTACTCTTCATAGATCCTTCAACAACCAAAACAATGGGGAGGCCAGTATTCAGTAATGTCTCTACGACTTCGTAGAGGAAGCAATTTTGAGGAGATGCCCCCCTTACATTTATGCAGTCAAGAAACTACCATCTTATTGACTCTTTCTTCCAGAACTTTGCCTGACTACGAAAGTGATGGATATTTGCCCATCAGAGTTATTAAGAAATAATCTTAAAAAATCTTAGGCGTTGCTTCAAGTATTCAGAATATGGCCACATCGCATTAACATCAAAACAGAAAAACATCCTGTCAGTTCAAAAGAGAACGATCTTATGGGTCAGTGGCCTGCTAGTAAGTTTTTCTCACTGTAAAGGTGGGTATTATTCCGAAGATTCAGAGGTTTTCCCCTGATACAAATTTGAACAGGATGTCTCAGAAATTGCGAATAGAGTGAGTTTAGCTGCCGTCAAAAAAAAAAAGTTGATAGAGGTTTAATACAGTACACACATCCAATCCTGTTTTCCGATTCCTTGGTATATATATATATACGAGTATGTGTGTGTGTGTGTGTGTGTGTGTGTGTCACCAAGTCCCAGATCAAGCCTCAAGCAGTTGAGTAGCCGCTGTTTTGCGTCAGCCGTAGGTTTGATGTTAACATATGCTAACATATCTCTATTGCTACAAAGTATCCATTGGCTCATAGCATTTTAACGCTTACATCATTGCGCGTTTCATACCTTGAAATTAACAGCGTTAAAGGTATTGAAGCTGGAAAATAAGATTATGGCTTTCGTAAATTTAAAAAACATTTCAGCATTTACAGTAAAATGGGACAGTAAGACAGGCGATGAATATTGCCTTAATGTTTTTTTTTTTATTTTGTACTAAAAAAAAACTAGCAGTGGAATGTTGCATCTGCGTTAGTTTCTTTAAGACAAGATCTGCTGGACATATTTTCTTTCACTCCTCTACGAAAATAAAATCAAGCGTTTACAATTTTTATGACTTCCGGCATCAAAGCACGTAGGATTTCCTAAGTGGCATTTGGATTTGGATTTATTCTTGAGGGAATATTGGTAAATATTTACTCTTGACTCTTTCGTGCTTCAGGCGTAATGTAAATACACAATTTTTCCGGGCTGCGCGCCTCCTTTGATGTTGGTGCAATATGTGGAGTCTCATGAATTTATCAAAATGATGTCGTGAGAATTTAAAGGATAAACAGTTTTTTACTTTAATATTCATTGCCTTTTAGACTGGTAAGAGTAAAAATTACGTACGCTTAGAAGCAGTCACACAAGTTAAAAACGAAGTTCCAAGACGGGGGAGACTTGGAGCTACTTTTATACTGCAAATCTACTCTCGGCAACCCTAATGTATAGAGTAGGTTCTTGATTTAGCATTAAAATGGTATATAAATGCTGCAAATCTATATAATCTGATATATCCGCTATGTCACAAATATCTTTTCACAATTCGTAGACGCCGTAGGGGGGTGGTTACCGTCAGTGGATCTCACGCGGTGCACTGTAGGCATTACTTAAGGTTCTTTGCGGCGTCCCATCGGCCCCAAGCTGCAACCCCTTTCATTCCTTTTACTGTACCTCCATTCATATTCTCTTTCTTCCATCTTGCTATCCACCCTCTCCTTACCACTGTTTCATAGTGCAACTGCTTTGAGGTTTTCTTCCTGTTACACCTTTCAAACCTTTCTACTCTCAATTTCCGTTTCAGAGCTGAATGATCTTATAGGTCCCAGCGTTAAGCCTTTGGCCTAAATTCTATGTTCCATTCCATTCCACAAATCTTAGGAAACCTTTTACTGTCTTTTCCGGAATAAAAGATTTCCACTGGCAAAGTGTATCACCATTCCCTAATTGAAATCTCCCGACGATGGCTAGACTTTAAGATTGATTGATTGATGTACTGGTTACCCAAATGGCGTCGCAGTAGACCTCAAAATAAGAATAACTTATGAGTGTTATGAAAATGTTTAACGAGACGACGGTGTCTCATTTCTAGGATCTAGGAGATCACCGAAAGGACTTTTCATTTTTATTTATTTTACTAAGGTGGAAATTTTATGAAGAAGTTAATGACAAAAAGGAATACAATTGGCGTTGGAGGGACACTGTAAACAGCCCTTAGTTCCGTAGCAGTTTGCCGCTCAAGACGCAATGTTGACAGTGTCCCTCCATTCCGGGAAAGGCAGCCATTTAAAGTGAATTGAATTATGCTGTTGTTCACATAAGGTATTTTTGCGCCTGATATTGACTGCTATTTAAAGAAAAATGTTTTTTTGTCATTTTCATTGATGGAAGTGCATAACTGTGGTACCCCTACCCCTTAGGGGGATAGTACCGTCAGTGCAGTTCGCGTGGTGCATTGTAAGCATAAACTTAGGTTCTTTGCAGCGTCCCTTCGGCCCCTAGCTGTACCCCCTTCCATTCCTTTTACTGTACCTCCGTTCTTATTCTCATTCTTCCATCTTACTTTCCACCTTTTCCTAACAATTGTTTCAACATAATTCTCATCGCTGAGTGACCTCGTAGGTCCCAGCGCTTTGCCTTGGGCGTAAATTTTATATTGTAATTCCATAACTGTGATAGACTTTGTTTTATCTTAGTTAGAAGGTTATTGAAACATTAGTTTTGAATTTACTCAGACACAATGGAAAATGATAAAGTAATTAGGATAATTCCAACTGAATTATTTTAAAGTCAAGTAAGGTAACATTTTTTTGTACATTTTTTCAATATACCCATGTCGAGTCTTGAGAGGTGATGATAAACCTTGTGAATTTTTTATTTTTTGGTTCAGTGAAGTTTGTTCTTCACAAACCCCTGCAACAATTAGAACTTCCTGGGCCTTTTATTTATTTCATTTTATTAATCTTAGGTACTACTGCGTTATCACAGAGTAATACCTGTTATTTTCAGCCCAAAATTGCGTGTCTAGTTGCCATACCAAAGCTCACCACATTGTCTCTATGACCATTTTAGGGGTATAAGTAGTAATCTTTTCATTGGATTTCCAGTTGGTGTGGTAGCGGGAAGTCATCTTATATCCACTCTCACCAAAGCAACTCTTTCTTTCCCCGTGTCTGTTATGCTTGCATGCATGTATGTATGTGAAGACGCCTAGCGTATCCTTGCAAGATGATGACACGAGTCCTATTATATTTTTTTGTCTCTGCATCTCATATGCAAGCACTGAGAATTCATTCCTTCCCTGTGTATGATATACATGCATGTATGTCATGTATGTAAAGATGCATAGTGCATCATGGTAAGATGATAATATTAGTCCTGTTATCGTTTTTTGTTTCTGCAAGCACTGAGTTATCCCAAGCATTGCTTGTGTTATTTGTATAGCATAACAAGCACGTACCAACTTCCTCTCGACTTAATCCGTCCGCTGTTTGGACTATCAATTTACCTAACTACCTGCAGCTCGGAATACACAAAGGGAAGATTTTGGATTTTTCAAGTTTTCTTCTTTTACTTATAGATGTCTTGTGCATTGTAACAAAATCTCGTTTATTTTTTTGCCTTGGTTTGAATAAATAGGGCAGACAGTTTTATAAATATGAGTGTTTTGTTATTTGTCTTTTCTTGCCTTATGTCGATTATATATATATATTATATATATATATATATATATATATATATATATATATATATATATATATATATATATATATATATATATATATATATATATATATATATATATAATATATATATATATATATATATATATATATATATATATATATATATATATATATATATATATATATATATATGTGTATATTCTATAATATATATATATATATATATATATATATATAATATATATATATATATATATCTATATTAATAATGTGTGTGTGTATTTCTCGCTCTTTAAACCATCTTTTATCTTTCTGCCCTTCCATTTTCATTTCGCTGCTCTCAGGTTGGGCTAGAACTTCGTGGATAATTTCCTGTATTGGAAAACGTCTGCCGTTAATGAGATGTAGAATTCATCATCGAGCGGAGAGGCAAATCCAATCCATTGTGAGTGTACGGTCCAGATAGAGATTTCTGGGCGCGGACGACGTCATCAAAGAATGGGAAGTTTTTTTTTTTTTTTTTTTTTTTTTTGTCTCTTCGAAATTGATCAAGTCGGGCGAAGCCATTTCTGGGATGTCATTAAAGCTTTGATTAAAACTCGATCGATAATCCATTAATTAGGGGGAAAGGGAGAAACAGATCGGGCTGGCCAAAAATTTTCAATTTTTTTTTTATCTTTTATTATGATAGTTTGATATGTCTATATCAAGATAGCGATAGTCATTTTAGTGTTTTCATGCTTTATCACATCGAAAATATTATAATTAAAAATGTAATGCGTCGTGTCAGGCACCAATCGTCACACAATGTCGCCTCTCTAGTTTTATATCCGGGTAAAAAATTAAGAAACTCTATGACAGTTCCCTCTTGAATATGTAGAATGAAAATAACGTTTTCTGTTATTTTTTTCACCCATTTTCTGTTTCTAATCCAGTAAACAGTAGAAATCAGGCTGTTGTCTCGAGAGAAGCACAGGGAGACCATCTCAAGCTAAGTTTCGAAATTTCTTTCGTGTTTACGTCTTTGAGTGACACAAAACCTATTTAGCAAGATGCCCAAAGTATCTAAGCTTAGACTGAAATTAAGAAAGGCCTATAGTTGTCGTCGTAGAAGTGATGTGAGTGACGGCAGTAGTGGCGTTCGTGAAGATGAGGATTCGTTGGCCGCTGAACCTTCTACATCAGCTGACTTGTTGCCACGTGACAGTGACCTTCCTGAAGATCCTGAATATTTCAGTGATGTAAGCAAGGAATTTACGAATGCAAGTGCTGATGTTGAAGTACGTACCACCATGCAAATACGTGAAAACTTAGTTAGAAAATAACTGAACTTGAAAGAGGGCTGGAAAAAAAACAAATACAAGCTAGTGAGTCTGGTGTAAACTCTCGCATGAAAATAATGTATGAGAAGGTAATGAATGATATTTTTGATAAGTTTTCTGCTCCTTGCAAGAAATGCGGTGCAAAATTAGAGATGAATTTTGTAATGATGATAGAGATGTTGAAGTGAATTGCAAAGTGTGTGTTTTCAAGGAAAGCTTTTTCCCTCCATGTGTCAAAGTAGATGGTAATGTTTATACTGAACACGACATGAACTTAGTTTATGAAAGCCTAGAGGATGGACAGGGATATAGTGGATACCAAAGAATGTGTTCAAGTCTTTCTGAAACCTGTAAAGAAATGGAGGTATTATGATATAAGGAATCATATAGGATCAATAATTTTGATAAGTTTTCATCTAAATCTAAGATAGTGAATAAGTGTATTGTTGCTCATTATGAAACCCTGGGAAGGTTCCAGATGAAAATGGTGTGTTGGATATAGATGTATCCTTTGATGGTTCTTGGTTGACCAGAGGTCACCAATCACATATTGGAACTGGTGCCATCATAGACGCCCATACTGGGTTTTGCATTGACTTCCATGTGGCCTCAAATTATTGTGGGTATGCTTGGCTAATGAAAATAATTTGAAAAGTAAAGTGATTACTGTTGACATATATAGAAAGAGGAAGTGTGATCATGAAAGTAGTGGTAATTGCAATAAAAACTATGATAGAAAGGCAGGAGGGATGGAGGCTGAATGTGCCAAAGTTTTGTGGGGGAGGTCGATCCAGTGCCATGGATTTAGATATATTCATTTCATTGGTGATGGAGATTCGAGTGCGTATAAAACAGTATGTGCTATGAATGAAAACAAAGGGCCCTATGACAAGAAAGTTATCAAAGAAGAAATGTGAACCACGTGGGAAAAGGTTTGGATTAAAAACTACGTAAGCAAAGAGATGAACATGTGATCATGAGAGTGGACAAAATGGTAAACAGTATAAACAAAAATTACTTTCTGGAAAACATAAGCTGACGGAAAATGTCATAGATCACCTCACAAAATACTTTACAGTTGCTGTTAGAAGGTGTGCTGGAAAAACAGCTAAAGAACTGAAGGACAACATTATGGCCATATTCTATCATTGTGGCAGCACCGATGAAAATAAGAAACATCATCTATGTCCAAAGGGTGAGAAATCATACTGTTTTATAACAGAGCAGTGGCCAAAGGCCAGATACCACCAAGCCACAGCAATATGAAGGTGTATTTCAGGTTGGATGAAGAGGAGAGGAAGGTTGTAAGAAATGTGTTCAGAGACATGTGCAGTGACGAGCTTCTGCAAAGATGCCTAATGGGCAAAACTCAGAATCCAAATGAGTCTCTCCACTCAAAGATTTGGGCTAGGCTCAGTAAACAAAATTCTTTGGCCTGAAGACAGTCCAGTTTTTCACTGCCCTAACTGCAATGCAGCATAATTTTACATACTTGAAGCCTGCCCATGGCCTTCTTTCGGTTTTGGGAAGTTATCAACCCATACTACAAACATACTGAGCCATAGAGATGCTGAGAGAAAGCGGATGTCAGATCGACTTCTCAAGAAAGAGAAGAACAACAACTCAAAACTTCTACACCAGAACTGACGAGAAAGAGAGGAAAAGAATAGAAGATAATGATGATCCAGATTATGGTGCTGGAGTTTTCTAAATGTCACCTGCGCCGTTCCATAGTTGGGGAGGGATATATTGGATCCTAGGAAGAGCTCACCACTGGTAAATAAACACCCCTATGAAATGAAAATTATATCCTGATGACCCCAGTGGGTGAGGTAATTCTTGTAATTACCGGCAAAAGCTCAAAAGATAAGTATTTTTCAGCAAAAGCTGAAAATATAGTATTTCTACTTTACATTGCGTTTTCAAAACTTTGATTTTTCACACAAAACGAATCAACTTTTTTTGAATGTTGACAGATTCTTACCATTCAAAAACCAGCAGGTAGAACAGATAGGAGCGCATCTTTGTATGTAATTTTTTTTTGTCATATACAGTCACAAAAAAAAAAAAAAAAAAAAAATTTTCGAAAAAATAAAAAACTAAAAAAAAAATTCAAAAAAAGGGAAGATGAAACAAATCTCTAAAAAAAGTTACATACGAATTTTTCTAAATGGATTCTCTTTCATCTGGTTTTTGAATCATCAAAATCGGTTGAAAAATAAGAGAGATGACTCACTTTTAAATAACACCAAAAATGCATTGCTCTTATGGGGGTCTGGCGGTCCCCTTAAGGGTTTTAGGATATTGTCTTCCGTGGGTGGTTTGACCCTTTGGAGGCTGCGTCATTGATTGGTGGGTTTTGAACAGAAGGGGATCGGAACAGCCTCCGTAATGCTCATGTTTTTTTTGTTTTTTTATAGATGAGATTTGTACAATCACTAGCATCTTCTGGAACACCCTCTGTAATGCTCATGGTTTTTTCATAGATGAGGTTTGTGATGTACACTCACTAACATCTTAAAAAAAAAAACCTGCATCATTAAAGTTTTCGTTATAAAAAAAAAAATAGTCACCAGTGCTATCAGTTAATTGTCGAATCCCGGCCACAGCCATTTGCGAGACCTTTCTTGTAGTCATATTGTCAGTGGCATGTTAGTTCATTTGTTCTTGAACTGTGTACTCACTGCTGTGGTTCATGCAGTCTTGTTCTTCTGTTCTGAGGTCCTCAGGCCCGAACACCCCAACACTTCCTGTGAAATAACAAACACCAACTATACATCTCCCAATTTTGTTCTGCAAGACCAGGCCTGCTCAGAAGGTTCCTGGTCCTTTGTAACCTGTAAACTGTTACACCACATATCATTTCGTATATTTATCCGCCTATCGCCAGTATTGCTTCCCATTAATTTTTTAGTTTTCTGTAAAAGAAAATTATTGTACCCTTCTTTGTCTGTCCGTCACAGTTCTTAAAAACAACTGAGGCTAGAGGGCTGCAAATTGGTATGTTGATCATCACCCTCCAGTCATCAAACATACCAAATTGCAGCCCTCTAGCCTCGGTAGTTTTTATTTTATTTAGGATTAAAGTTAACCATAATCGTGCATCTGGCAACGATAAAGGACAGGTCACCACCAGGCCGTGGTAAAAGATTCATGGGCCGCGGCTCATACAGCATTACACCGAGACCACCGAAAGATGTACGATGTACAGAAAACTTCATTGCGCTGAAGAAACCTCGGCGAATTTTTACTTTTTTTTTTATTGTACTTGATATTTTTCTCTTTGACAAATTTTCTCTCTCTTTTCCATCTCTCCTTTCCGACTAGTCCCTCCCTCTCACAAGCTCTAGAGCCTTTTAATGATTACTAACCTCCGTATACAGGCAGTGCCTTCAGTGCACCTCACGTGGTGCACTGTAATCATGGCGTTACTAAAGGGTGTTTGCAGCGTCCTTTGGGCATCTAGCTGCACGTACTTCTAAGCCTTTTACTTAACCCCCATTCCAGTTTCCTCTCTTCAGCTTTGCTGTCAGTTTTGCTGTCCAACCTCTGTAACTATCACTTCTTAGTGCAGCCGTGGAGTTTTCTCCCAGTTCCTCCTTTAGAACCTTGTACGCCATCTCGTTTATCATCTGAATATCTCTGTCTTGCTGTCCAACCACTTCAGCTCTCTCTTCGTTGTCTCAAACGCTGAATAACTGATAGTGGCCCGGTGCTTGTCTTGACAGCCTAAATTTCATCAAATGAATCATGTCAGGGGTGAATAGCTTCGCACCCACCCAGTCACTTATTTCATTGCACGGTCTGTACAACTGAAGACTTTCGAAAATCACTCACAATTGGACTGTCTTTTAAAAGGTTGAGGTAACCCATTATCTGTTTGTAAACTCCTTCCACAACAACGCATATCCTCTGTTCGTTTGCGTTCTTTGTGCTAACAGTGAGAATTAGGGTGGATTTTCATCAGGTCAGTTATGGCTCTTTATACCATTTAGATAAACGAATTTTATTTATTTTGCTACGTAAATCTTGACTTTACACACAAGATATTAAATTCAAACTGCCTTATGTACTGTATGTCTATATGTATGTATGTGTATATATATATATATATATATATATATATATATATATATATATATATATAATATATATATATATATATATATATATATATAAAGGATTGAGAATTCACAAAGGATTGAGAAACAGTGCTATAAGTCGAAAGGCCTTGCAGTACTCTATTGTTTCTCTTTCCTTCGTGGATTTTCTTTATTTATATATTCATCACGTTCCATATTTTCGTGATTCAGTTATACATATACATACATTATATATATATATATATATATATATATATATAATATTTATATATTTATACAGTATATATATAATATAAACATGTATATGCGTGCGTATATTTATTTTTATATAGTTATTATACAACTGATAAAAAAATACACAGACGTACATAACTGAATGCGGCCTCACTTAGAGTAAATGTAAGATGATAAATGTTTGTCACCCAATAAATACTGTCTTCACGTGAACGTCGTCTTAACCCGACTTGTGATATCTGCCAGCTTAACAAAACACGTTTGACGCTGCTGAATATGAAAAGTGTCTCCTTTCCAAGAGCAATCCCCACCGAGAGATTATCTCTCTCGTGGCGTTCGTGCCTTTTCTTTCATTTATTCCCCTTTTTATCTTATATGGAATTGTTTTTTAATAATCTCCTCTTTTCGCACGAGTGTGTGATATTTTTTTTTTCCTACCAATTGTCATCGTCGCTAGCACCTTTGTAGTTGAATAATCGTTTGGAAATTAGATCATCGTTTGTGAGCGTCTGCTCTGTTATAACTTTGAAGCGACTTCTGGCGAGGAACTAAATTGAAATAGCTGTTTTACGTGACACCATCAAAAGGAAAATTTCAGTCAAAGACCAAGTTCTGGACAAATTAAGATGGTCCCTGCCAGTTCTGCTGAGGTCAGCTTATGTGTTCTTGCAGACCTCTATTCTTCCCCTGGTGCTACTTTGTCTTGTTCTCTACGCGTCACCTACTCCGAAGTGCTAGTACTAAATATGGCGGAAGCTCAGCGGGACGCCGTGTTTAGTACTAGCCCCTCGGGGACCAAAGATATCGTTCATTAATGTAATTTGTCGACCACACAATATAAAAAAAAGTATACCTTAGTTTTACCAGACCACTGAGCTGATTAACAGCTCTCCTAGGGCTGGCCCGAAGGATTAGACTTATTTTACGTGGCTAAGAACCAATTGGTTTTGGATACTTAGCAACGGGACCTACAGCTTATTGTGGAATCCGAACCACATTATAGCGAGAAATGAATTTCTATCACCAGAAATAAATTCCTCTAACTCTTCATCAGCCGGCCGGGGGAATTGAACTCCGGCCCATCGAGTGACAGTCCGATGCTCTACCGACTCACCCAACGAAGGGCTACCACACAATATAGAAATGGGTGTACAGTATATAATACTTTGACCCCGAGGGGCTAGTACTAAACACGGCCTCCCAAGGAGCTTCTGCCATGTTTAGTACTAGTAGCACCCTTCCCCTTTTCTCGTTCTGTTCTCTTCCTCTCCCTCTCTCTTTCCTTTCCTCCAGAAGTATCTGCTGAGTGACGATCTTCCAAAAGCCGTCGAGTGTCTTTTAGGCTTTTGCTCTCTATGTATATTCTGTCCTTGATAGCTTTCGGATGAGGTCGAAGTGACGCAGTGGAAGGGAATCGCTCCTTTCTGGTGCTGCGTGTGAGACGTTCATTTCGTTATCGTGTGTCCTTGCATTTATTCGCTTCTTTATGTCAGATTTATTTAAACTGCGTATTGCAGTTCGTTTTAGATGTTTCTTTGTTCAAGGGGTGAGTCTGTTAAAACTAAACCATTATATTTCATTGAGAAATATGATGGATTAATTGGGTAATGATGAAAAATATTTCTTGCCTGTGCTAATTATGAGGATAAATACTTCCTATGAAGCGTCTAGGGATAATAACTGTTTTTCACTGCCAAATATGATATTACGACAGGCAAGGAAGAGAAACATGAATAGTTACCTTTAAGGCTGTGTTGCTGAAACTAAGCTCTCCTGTTAGATTTAGTCAGAGAATCTGGGAAAGATTTGAAAGGACTATTTGAGTTCCTGATGCACGCTGCATATTGTCATGATTTAGTGCGATTAGTTCAGAAAATCGGTTCCAAGATAAAACTCCTCTTGATGAAAGTTTTAAATCGTAACCCCGTAGGCTTCGTTCATCACCCGTTTTAGTTGAATTTATTATAATTTATGTAAAGAAAATTTAATTCTAGTTCTTTATATTATGTGGTTTTCGTATGACAGAAATATTCTAGTTTACCTTCATTTTGCTATGTCTGAACATCCAGATTCTGTCCCCACAAACATGCAGTTCAATTCTCGATGAGGTACGATTCGTGAGTTTGTTTACCTCCGAATATCAGCAACCCCCAAATAGTTTCCTGTAGGCATTACTTCAGGGTCTTTGCAGCGTCCTTTCGGCCCCTAGCTGCAACCCCTTTCACTCCTTTTATTGTACCTCTGTTCATATTCTCTTTCTTCCATCTGACTTTCCACTCTCTCCTAACAGTTGTTTCATAGTGCAACCGCGACGTTTTGCCCGTGTTACACCTTTCAAACCTTTCGACTATCAGTATCCGTTTCAGCGCTGAGTGGCCTCAGCGGTCGCAGCACTTGGCCTTGGGCCAAACTTTTTTTGTTCCATTTCATTCCAAAACAATTTCTAACCGAAGCATAGCAACACGAAGCTGCTTTGAGTCTGCTGTGCTTCACTATATCTTGAAAATACTGCGTCCTTCTCAGTCGTCAAAATAGTAGCGGCGATGGGTTGTTTTCGGGGTAAGTTACCATTAGGCAAAACATAGTGTAGAAATACCTATTTCAGCCTGTCGATGAGGTCTTTACATCAAAAAGGAATACATAGCCTTGGTGTGATTATTATATATATATATATATATATATATATATATATATATATATATATATAGATAATATATATATATATATATATATATATAATAAGATAATGTGTGTAATAGAGATAGCCCTATTTGCCCTAAAGTATACCTATATGTGAATGAAGCGAAGTATTCATGTTTTGTATTTGTTTTCACCGCGCAACAGGAGAAATTACTAAAACGAAAACGTCGTCGCTTAGAAAATAAATAGAAGATAATAAAGGAAAACAGACATTAGCGAAACAACTTTGCCACGTTTACGTTAGGTGCCTCTAGAAACGGTAATTAAGAACAGATTTCTGTCTTCATTAGATAGATTAACCGTCGTGTAATTAGTCATTAAGTGGTCATTATCAGCTTTTCTTTGACGGCAGTGCAGGCTAAATGACCAGCATCATTTGCGCCACACACAAACGGTTATAGTGATCCTTAATTACAGCTGCTAATTAATTCATGTTTGTATATTTCATTTTGCGAGGTTAACAGGGCAACTGAGCTGACTATTGAATTCCATTTTAAAGAAGATTTCTTTAATTTAAGTTCTCATTTTCTGTAAAAGCAGAGCAGAAGCCCTGCTCATATAGCGAAGATTTACACAGAAAACAGAAAATATAGCGCTTATTGTAAGAAAAAATCAGAAACCTTATTTACTTTTGAATGAAAGTACTGTAACTATTTTGGTGATGTATCAAGTTGCTTATTTGCTGAAAAAAAATCAGAAACCTTATTTATCTTTGAATTAAAGTAACTGTTTTGGGTACGTATCAAGTTGCTTATTTGTTCTGAACAAAATTACTATAACCTAGGAAACGAACCACACACACACACACACACACACACACACACACACACACACACACACACACACACACACAAAGAGAGAGAAACATTAACTTCTAGTATGAAGAAGTGTAGACAGTCTCAGATGACATCAAGTCTTGCTTCCCTTCACAAGGTTTAAAAAAGGGGTCTCGAGGAGTTTTCGCTGTACTTCTCGATACGAATGCATACTGAAGACAAGGGGAAAAGTCTTAGAATATAAGTTTCCATATAAAGTTGTTAAAAGGACTGACTCTGGAGTATATCAACAATAGTGCTATTTTGTGCGGGAAGATCCGTAGGAGCTACAGCTGATAAACCAAGCGGTGGAATATTCTGTCACGTGTCCTTATAATGCATAATAATGAAGTGAAGAATGAGTGAAATACAGAGTTCCTCAAAAGCCTTAGATATATGAGTGGTGAGTATTTTTACTTTAATAGGTTTTGTGAGCATCACGAAGACATTAAATGAGTTTTAAACCTCAGCCTTTTGACGATGCTGTATTTGCTAAGGTTTTCAAAAGGTGAAAGATTTCATCCTTTTTTTATTCGTCAGAAGAAAAGAGAAGAAATCGTAAGGGTACTAACAGCTTAAAGCGATTGACGGCTTTTTTAACGAAACCAAGATTACCTCAAGGCGCTGGATACATGTAGTGAGGTCCTTGCCTATCTGCAAGATGAGAATGCTAACGAGAATGGAGAATTTCTTGATGATCTCATCACTCGGAGAAGAGTATTGGGCAACATGGATACATATCTATCTAAGTTCCCCTTATGAGATCGTAAAAGTCTGCACTACTTGTATTGCATGTATTTTAGGATGCGTATTTGTACGTAGCATGAAGTATTTGTCATAATAATAAATTTGTGTACGTGTAGGCTGAAGTGCGTCCAGATATTTCAAAAGTAAAGTTACGTGTATTTAGAAACCAGAAATACCGTATACATATCCTGAACGAAGTGACACACGAGCCCAAAATTAATTCCTGTTTCGGATTATCACCGTAATCTACACTAATGGCGTTAACATACACTGATGGCGTATTAAACGAATTAACCTGGTTTTGAAAAGGTAACCGCCGTGGAGCCCACATTATCCCAGAGCTGATACTAACGATTTTAATTTTTCCCGGCGAAATTAGATTCATTGGCTAGCGTATAAGATTAAATCTCCCTCGGGTCGTTCGATCTCGAGTTCATCTCCATAGTAATCAGCCTACGACGCAGTTCCCTCGGTAAATAGACTCTAAAGCAGCGCCGACATTGATACCTGTTTTGAAACTTTCGTGTTTGTTGGATGGACTCTTGGAAATTAATGGCATTGTAGATCAGGTAGTTTTGTTATGTATATATATATATACGTATAATTTCATATAATATATACATATACATATATACAGTATATATACGGTTCTTTGGAAGACTGTCATGATGCTGTTGTTTTCATGCCCTTAATTACCTAGGCAACAACGCAGCACAGTTAACTAACCACCAAGACACATGGCTTTCTTGCTGGTTAGGAGAGGTTATTAACCAGTGACCCAAGGGGATGCACACACATATATACTATATATATGTGTATGTGTATGTGTGTATATATATACATTATACATATACATATATAATCTTATGTATAAAAGTAAATGTTTGTATATTTGTATATTTGTAACTTTGTGCGTTATAGAAATCCGAACCGCTTGACTGATCTAGACAAAAATTTGGCACGTGGCCATCATTCGACCCAACTTAGATAATAGGGCAGATTTCAAACCAGTAGCCCCATCCCCCTTTCCCCTTCCCTTTGTAACTCATGTGATAAATAAGCTATGGGTTTATCATACCTTCCTTATAACCCTTCTGCTTCATGTGTAAAGAAATTCTACGGGTTTATCATACCTCATTTCATGATCCTGTGATTAATGATTCTGTATCAAGATTTGCTTTTCTTTCCTGTGATTAGTAATTCTATAATCTATATCAATGTTTAGATTGTCGCCACAGTAATACCTGGATAAAAGGGATAGTCAGCACAGTAATCCTTGGATTAAAGGGACAGACAGTAGGGTAATACCTGGATAAATGGGACAATCACCACAGTAATACCTGGATAAGTGGGACAGTAACCACAGTAATATCTGGATAATAATACCTGGATAAAAAGGACAGAAAGTGGAGTAATACCCCTAGATAAATGGGACAGTCACCACAGTAATACCTGGATTAAAGAGACACAGTACAGTAATATTTGGATAATTGGGACAGTCAGCACAGTAATGTCTGGATAAACGGGACAGTCAGCACAGTAATACCTGGGTAAAAGGGCCAGTTAGTACAGTAATGCATGGATAAATGGGACAGTCACCACAATAATATCTGGATGAATTGAATGGGACAGTCACCACAATAATAATTGGATCAGTGGGAAAGTCAGTAGAGTAATATCTGGATAAAAGGGACAGTCGCCACAGTAATACATGGATAAATGGGACAGTCACCACAGTAATTCTTGGATAAATGGGACAGTCACCACAGTAATAACTGGGTAAATGGGAGAGTCATTACAGTAGTACCTGGATAAAAGTGGCAGCCAGTACAGTAATGCCTGGATAAATGAGACAGGCAGCACAGTCTTACCTGGATAAAATGGACAGTCACCACAGTAATCTCTTGATAATGGGACAGCCACCACAGTAATATCTGGATAAATGGGACAGCCAGTACAGTAATATTTGGATAAAAAGGGACAGTTAGTACAGTAATTTCTGGAGAAAAGGGACAGTCAGTGCAGGAAAATTTTTGTGAGTCTTGCCGAGTTTTCCCGGGCAATTGCAGTCAATCATATTTGAACTTAGTCTTCTCAAGATCTGGAACAGCTCAAAGACTAAGAAAAAAAATGTGAAGAGTTTGTTCTGATGCTTCTTAGGAAATAACAAGAATATATTACTTTGTAAAAAAAGAAAATACGTATCGAGTGTGACGAACAGCAGCATCTTCTGTGATAACTTTAACTACAGTATTTGATGATTCCGATATCGAACTCTGTAAATAGGCCTGTCCTTTTCCGAAGATGTCAGTTTGTACGTTAAGCCTAGAACGTTCACCTTTCATATCAAGGCCAGGCGTAGCCAGCTTTCAAAGTATCGCAGAGAGAGAGAGACAGAGATAGAGAGAGAAAGAGAGAGAGAGAGAGAGAGAATGTTACGAGTCCCACTTTTTGTAACTGTTTCCTACATCATTTATTGACTCTCTCTCTCTCTCTCTCTCTCTCTCTCTCTCTCTCTCTCTCTAAGCAAAGTTTTTATAACTTTGAACGTAATAAAGCCCCCCAAAAGAGTTCTGTCACTCCAGTGAATATGCAGAAGCTAACGTAGTGATGCCGAGTTTCGGGAAACATTTTCTCTTTTTTTTCTTATTGCTCAGACTTTTGAGGTTGAGTATTATACATATTTTTTCGATGGTATGCAATATACTTCCTATTCCGTATTCCAGTATGAAAGCACAAATGCCTTAGATCAGTGGTTCTCAACCTGGGGGGCGTGCCCCCCTAGGGGGGCCTCAGCAATTTCCAGGGGAGGCGCGAGGCTTAGGAAAAATTTAAAAATTCTAGAATTATATTCGTTATTTTCTTAACAAGAGCGGGGAACTAATATTCAGAAGTTTATAAAAAATTGCAAATGTATCGTCTTATAACGTTAGTTTCCTATAGTCTACCATTCTAGTTAGACTCGCTAGGCTTACCATTATTTTGTAATTATTTACCTCCCTCCCTGTCCCTCGATACTCCTTCTCTTTCTCCTTTTTTTTTTTTAATTTCCTCCTAATCTGGGAGGGAATTTTACTCATAGATGCAAGGGGGGCGTGGAGGGAAGGACCAGCTCTTAGAGGGCGCGTGGTAATAAAAAGGTTGAGAACCACTGCCTTAGATGATGCCCGAACTGAATAGAAAGGCCAAGATGTACAGTATACGATAATACGCGTAACAGAAGTTGTCAGTACCTAGTTCCTGTTCAATCTACTTGAAAGCACGACTCGACGAAGCTCCACGCGTGTTGTATATTTTCAGTTTTGTTATAAAATTTTCAGTTACATTACAGACGAATTATTTTCATTAGAGGAATTCCTGTGCCACTGCCGTCATCGCTACAGAAATTTTGAGTTCCATTGCAGAGAAATTTCCTCTCGGCGTTTCATTGCCATCTGTGGGAGTTGACACAGAGCTCTGCAAATTTGGCTTTCCAGCTACGGCTGTGCTACGCTTTGCTTAGCGATTTTTTCCTCGAGAGTTTTCTTACTCTGCTTAATAACGGTCGTTTTCGATGTTCTCATCTCCCTGTTGCTGAATCGTTTCTCTGTCCCCTAGACTTTTCCACCTCGCTAAACATCCCCTTAGTAAACAGCTATTGTTGTCCTCACTCACTCTCGCGGCGTTAATTCTCTCTCTCTCTCTCTCTCTCTCTCTCTCTCTCTCTCTCTCTTCTCGTCTGGAGAGAAGGATAACGGGACAGATAGCATTTGTTACTGTCACATGATATGAGCACTTAAGTTTCTATTGTTTTGGCCGATGAAATTTGTTACGTTTAGATTATTTAATAGCCTAGTTTCTTAGTTTCGTAACCAGGTTACTCTTTCTTAGCACTCGTAAGTCTCTGTTTTACCAAACTGTCGGCAGTTGGATATATATAAATGATATAATCAAGACAAAATTCGCTTGCAGAAAGTTAAGGGAAACTTTTTATTGTCCTGCATTTTTCTTGCAGCGAGTTTCATTGTGACACAGGAAACTTACCACCTATAGTTAGGATATTATTCTAGTACCGCTGGAAACACCAAGATATAAATGAATCGGAACATTTTTCCATGCTGTTAAAGTTTCCAGTGCTTTTAACATTGGCCCATTCTGCTGCACCCCGAGGTGGCATTTCACATACGAGTACTTAGTCAGGCGAGTAAAAGCCAGTTTCCATATCATCAGATGGCTTACGGGTCATGCTTGAAGGCCAGTACCCATTTGCACCTGGCTCTGGTGGGTGAGCCGTAAGAGAGAATCGAACCCGAGGCCTGGCGACGAATGCCAGTTCAGCGCTCTGCAACTAACCGACCAAAAATTATCATTATTTACGGAACGACTCTCGGTATGTAGAGTAACTGTTCAAAGTTTCATTTCCTTTGATTATTGTTTTTTTTTTTTTCAACGACTCTGTTAGGCACCTGAGTTAAATAGGAGGCATTCAAGAGAGCTAATGCTACTGCCAACGTGACTGATATTTTCAAGTAGTGAAGACTGCTATTCATAAGCTCGTGTTTTCACAATAGTACTAGTCAGCACCTCTGCATCTCCCTCGTTTCACGCTCCTTTCAAGGTTGTGAAAACGAGTCTGTCGGTTTTGATTGCTCTTCTTTCCTATGTGGACAGTGTAATTCTACATTTTTACATTCGTTCCAGGTCCTCCGTTTCTCCTGTAATTAGAAAAAAAACTTACGGAACTAATTAAGATAGGACAACAAAATTACCGCCACTAATACCGTTTATAGTGATATCATTTTGAATTTTTTTTTTACAAAAACAGCGAAACTTCGTTTCCCGATTATCGATTATTAACGAGTAGAGCAATAAGACTTGAACTTGATACGTAGTGACAGGAAACTGGAGTACGGTTGATTCTTTTACAGTAGTAAACAGTTATCAACAAGAAACACTTGAAGAGAGGCAATATTTCGCTGGATGCTTATCGGATTCCTCGTTCATGGCAGTGAAATGCTACACTCTGTCATTTAAGAGAGAGAGAGAGAGAGAGAGAGAGAGAGAGAGAGAGAGAGAGAGATTCCTTTGTATGTCCATTGCAAAGGAGGAAATCCTTTGTATGTTTAACACGCTTGAGGTAGAAAAGTATATACTGGTCAAGAAGAGGCGGATGGTATATTTAGTGGTTAACTTTTACCACTGAGTGCAACATACAGTATATGTATATATATATATACATATATATATATATATATATATATATATATATATATATATATATATATATATATATATATAAACATATATGTCTGTGTGTCTGCGTTTGTGTGTGTGTGTGTAGTTATGTATGTATGGATGTATGTATGCAGTATGTAAATTTATAAAGAGAGAGAGAGAGAGAGAGAGAGGTATGGGACCCAAATAAATCTCAAGCAATACGGAGATAATGAGGCTGCAGTGTGCACAAGGGGATAAAATCACATTATACGGAGAATGGTTTGATAAGGTTTAATATCTTACGTTATTAAGGGAACAGTGACACCCAGTACAAGTTCTCTTGAGTAGAAGTTTAGTGAGAGAAAAAAAAAACGGCAAACAGAAAAATAAGCAGGCAAATAACGTCTGTAAATCAAGAACACTGAAATTGCATACGAAAGTAAAATTATATAGATTTCTGCCAGGATAAACATTGCTACACGGACGTGAATCATGCTATGACAAGGGAAACTGATCAAAAAGATTTCTCCGACTTGTGAATAAAACATTAAGAGAATACCAGGAGTCAGTTGGCAGGATAGGGTTATTGATGATACCATAAGGGAGATTAAGGAAGTTCCATATGCAGATGAGATAGTGATGAAAGGGAGATGGAAACGACCTGGACATTATTCACACAACCCCTGGGAGAATTGGACGTCAGAGTGTCAGCTGGGTTCCTTTAGGCACCGGGAGAGTTGGAAGACCCGGACCCACTTGAGTGTGAAACCCATGAGGGAGGCTGGGGGTGAGTGGAGATTTTTGAAAGATAAAACCATATGTTATATATACTGTATATACAAGTGTATATATATGTATGTATGTAAATATATATATATATATATATATATATATATATATATATATATATATATATATATATATATATATAGATAGATATTTAAATGTACATACATATATAATATATATATATAGATAGATAGATAGATAGATATGGAAATATATTACTAGAGACTTTTACCTGAATTTATTTCAGAGGGATAACTAAACAGATACACCCTGCTGTCATGGGTTCCTCGTTGACTGCAATTGTGATTTAACGAAAACAGGCATTAATGCTATCAGAAGCGCAGTAAGGAACTTTACACTGAAGGAACTTTACATTAAAGCGAAGGAAGGTGAGGATCGGATAAATATTGAAATATTATAATGGTTATTGGAGGTTCAAAGTAACTACTGTTTTCAATAATGACTTTTAATTTTTTTTTTTTTTTAGTGATTCATTGAACTGTAATTATCTAACATTTTTTTTAAGCTTTTCCTGCTTGGTTTTAAGTGCTGATATATGTAATGGGAAACAAAATTAAGAATGTGGTTGTTATGACAATCATTTTAAGAGATGGCAAAAAAAAAAGCAAACTTATTCGTAAAATACTTCTCAAACAATTATGCAAGCGCAAAAAAAAATTCAAATTATGATGTTATAGCATTATTCCGGTATTGCAATATAACAAATCAATCGGCTCATTTCCTTGGGGTTACAGATCGTCCTTCCATATTCATGGGTAGATCGGATATCGGAATATCTCGCTCCAACGAACATAAATAGTTCAAAGCTCTGGGGGCCTCAAGCCCTCCAGTATGTAACCTTTTTCACAAATACCTTCTGTCTCTGTAGCAGAAGATGTAATCTTTGTTCCTTGTCAGTTAGTAGGTTTTATATAATTTTTATATTTATTGAAATTAATCGTGATTTGGTAGCATGAATGGTTTGTCTCAAAAGTTTTGGAGCACACTGAAGAAATGGCCTCCAAAGCTCTTTTTCATTATCATGGCGACCAAGAACTAATAAGAACAAAGGTTGCGTTGTATAACAACCGGTGATTACAAATGCTAGCAGCCACTAAGATGTAATAAAGAAGTGTACTTCCACCGAGACATCCAGATTAGGTCATGAACCCTTAAACAACCTGGACCCAATTGACGTCATCCGAGACCCCTCCCCGCCCCCTCCCCCACAAGCGATCAGAGTGGATAGCACTGATCAGAAGACTGTAAATTATAAAAAGAGATCAAGGGCTGCACTGGCAAACAAAATTATGGTTTAAGTGACAAGGAAGGTCTACTTAAGATACCACATTTAAGAAGAAAGTCCCTGGCGTGGATTCAGTGTCTCAAGTGTGTTTGGCGTAATTCCGTGCCAACACCTAAGTTTTTAATTTCGCGTTATTTTAGCTATGGACAGACAAGAAAAGCTGAGGGACTGCCTTCATTTACTTGGGTTTTTAAGAATTGTCTCGCTGACCAAGAGGTTTATTGAAAAATAACTTTATTAAACAGAATTGTTTCAACACTTAACATTTATGGATCTTGGGGCTTATTTGGATTTTGCAGCTATCCTTACCTCTTAAATCCCGCACCACAGAAAATAATGCCGTATGGTAAAAAAAAAAAGAAAGCTCGTTGAAATCAGCATTAAATTGCATTGCCGCCGTTACGGTTGTATTACAGAGAAGCGATTAACCTTGAAGTGTGGGTGTGGCGTCTTCACTTGATGCGATTGTATCCATGTAGTGTAAATCTCATTAGTAAAACTGATAGCAGTATAATGTATTGGTAATTTCCGTCACTTCTTTATTGAACTGTGTCTTGAAGAGAGAATGGTTTCACAGGATTAGTTGATTGACTAATTTATGTTACTGACATCCCATATCAAAATATCATACACGCCTGGTTTCAAAAGTTGTTTATTGAAATATAACCAAGGTCAGTGTGTCGTTCACTGGTTTTTGAATTTCCATGGCTTTTCATATTTTTAATTATCAGCCTTGTGTTGAAATTGCAATGTGGCTCATTTCTTCGAATCTCATAAAATATTTGCTGCTCTTTTGCAATGACCCTGGCACGCAGCCCTTTCAGAGTTTTCGACTGAAGAAGGTCACATTTGTTCATCTTGTTTGTGTAGTGCTGTATAGTAAATCGGCTTTCCCTTCATTTTAAATCGATTGAAGGTATTAATACTGTATATAAGTGCACTGACAATTGTTTAGTGCTGCTCTGCGTGTGTGAATGTGTGTTAGCAGATATCAATAACGGTTAAACAGATAATGATTGGCCTTGGCAAACTTATTCATCAAGTGAACTTCTGGAGATGTTAAATTTTAGTACAAGTTGCTCAAAGTTGAAAATTTTATTACAATAAAAACCCCACTTCTGTATAGAAAGGATACTGGTTTGCAGCGGCATAAATGTTTCTTTGTCCTTTGTGACCAAGGACTCGATGGTTACATCGAGTTGCTGATGGGGAATGGTGACCTTACATCCCATAACAGGACTTCAGAGCGCACAAGTGGACCCAAAGTTATCTAAGGTAAAATGTTGCACTCCGCCTTTCAATGTAAGTGAGGGGCGTTGCGCAGCTTGCCCGGTTTATATACTTCACTAATTTACTGATTTCACAAAGGCCACGAATTTCTGTCGGTCCAGTTAACTGCAACTTCGGATTGGTTGTGCGTCATCTTGAATCAGAACTGAGTGTTGTTTCTTTCAAAATCCTTTTCAAAGCCGCTAACATATTAAACGCGAAAGTAATTACACGAACCTGAAGTGGGTTTTAAAGTTGTCGAGTTCGTTAAATGAAAAAGAAAGACGTCAAATTGAGATAATTGGATTCCAGAGCAGAAATGAAGGCCAAGGATTTTGGAATCTGTACTTAATGAGGATTAACTCATAGGTCGATAGTTTTCGCTGACGTCACTCCCGTTTCTTAAGCAACAACGCCGGCTTAGGAAGGATTGAAAGGCAGGAACAGAAAGTCGTATTCTTGGAGTCTCCTGTTCTTGCTTAGTTCTTGGTCAAATAACGTAGTTCATATATATATATATATATATATATATATATATATATATATATATATATATATATATATATATATATATATATATATATATATATATATATATATATTTGTTATTATATATAATATCTCCATAGCATGTAGGCGCAAAGTTGTGTGAAGAGTGTTTCAATCAGAATACAGCTAGAACTGAATGTAATCGAATGGAAAATAGAAAGACAGAGACAGTTTCAGAACGACGGTGGAAGTATGGAAGGGGGCTGACCTATGCGCCGTTTAAGAAGTACAAATGATGGTGGTAGGGCGAAAGAAGAGCTGAGTCGCAGAACAGGTGAAGCAAGGAGGGTGGCAGAAGTAACAGCAGTTTGAGGAAATGGGAATAAAACTCCCGGTATGGAAGTGAATGATGAATGCAAGTGAAGAAAAAAGAAAACCGTGAGTAGTATGCGTGGAATAAGAAAGACTGCAAGCGTCGGGTGGGTTGGACGAGCTGCTGATGAGTTTTCTGTGTTGGTGTTTTAAGTATCAAATGCTGTCGATGTTTTCTGCGTCAAGGGTTCATCCTTTATTCTATAATTAATGGAACATATATAAATATACATATATATGTGGACATATATATTGTATATATATATATATATATATGTATAAAGTATATATATAGCCACATATATATATGTATATTTATATATGTATGTACGTGTATATTATATATATATATATATATATATATATATATATATATATATATATATATATATATGCCTGTACAATAAACAACAGGACGCTATAGGATAATATAATATTTTACGTAACCATTGCCGTTTGCCCATCTTATGGATTTTATAATGAAAAAGATGGTTGGAGATGAAAGAGATGGTTTAGTTTGCAGTAACGGTTGAAACTTGACTAGACTAGGATAGTACGTAGATGACTGTTTTAATGAGTAGCACACCACACGTTCACAAAGCTTGCTAAATAGAATATTTAAGAGATGTGGGACTCAGGAAAAAGCGGTCAGATTATGAACAGAGTGATGAAACACCTTAAGGTGGGGAAAGGAATTAGTGAGGTTTAATCTTTCATATATTTAATAACAATGATGTCCAGTACAGATTCTCTTGAGTTGGGCTTTAGTGAAAGACTAAAAAGGTTGAGTGGCATTATGGGTAGGCTGCATGAGATTTTAAATTCTAATTCACTGAAATTGAATGCTAAAGTGATATTGTGTATTAGTCTATGACAAATTGTATTATTATACGGTCGTGAATCATGGTTTGATCATGAAATTAAATCTAAAAGGTTTCTTTTAATTGAGAATAAAGCTTTAAGAAGAATATTATGAGTCCTATAGCAAGACAGTGTTAGAAATGGTACCATAAGGGAAATTACGAAGTTCCTTATGTAGAGGAGATATTGAAGTGGAAATGGAGATGGCTCGGACATGTCCTTCTCACCTCCCCGGGAAGCATAGTGCTTGATAGTGTCAGCTGAGCTCCTGTGAGCATCAGAAGAGTTGGAAGACCTAGACCTACTTCAGTGACAGGTCTCTGATAGTAGGCGAGAGGTGATTTCGGATTTGTAGATCCCGTACCGGAGTAGTGTCGTCAGTGCACCTCACGTGTGCACTGTAGGCATTACTTAAGGGTCTTTGAAGCTTCCCTTCGGCCCCTAGCTGTGCAACCCTTATCATTCCTTTAACTGTACCTCCGTTCATATTCTTTGTTCTATCTGACTTTCCACCCTCTCTAACAGTTATTTAATAGTGTAACTGCGAGGTTTTCCTCCTGTTACACCTTTCAAACCTTCTTATTGTCAATTTTCCTTTCAGCGCTGACTGACCTCGTAGGTCCTTTGGCCTAAATTCGATATTCTATTCAGATATGTAGAAGGTAAAACATAGTTCCTCGACGTTGCACGAAGTTAGACGCGACAATGCAGTAAATGACGATGAGATGCCTTCACGCATATAACACATCACCGTCATACTGAACATATGTGTGTATATACTCTGAAAATGAATGCACTTTTATTAAACGTCTTCTTATACCTGTTTGTTGCCAGACCGTTCGTCGAGCAAAACAAGATAATCGAATAGATGAAAACGTAAATGGAACAGAGGGTTGAAAGCGGCCGTGTGTCCACTCTGACGAAAACAATTGGAGGATGAAGCATCCGGAAGGTTACGCCAGTCGTCAGTGCAAGTTATTGATGACCGGTGTTGCAGGGTGGGGACAAGTTGATGGCTTAGGATAAGACGTTGTTGGGTTAAGGATGATGAATTAGACAGCCGGGAGTGAGGAAGCGAATGGATCGAAGAGGATGTAAAAAGAACGGGATGTTTTTTAATGCGTTACGAGAGCTCTCTCTCTCTCTCTCTCTCTCTCTCTCTCTCTCTCTCTCTCTCTCTCTCTGGATATATATATATATATATATATATATATATGTATATGTATAAATATAATTATATAAATATTTATATATATGTATAAATATAATCATATAAATATTTATATACATATATATAGTTTTATATATTACAACGGTTTTAAATGTGTTCGCGTGAATATTGAGGCGTAATTCCAATTTAGGTCTAGTGTAACCCTGAGGGTAGCCATTAGTTAATGGCTGAAACAGCTGTTGGCGTAAATAAACGGAGCAACAAAATAGCGGCTTTTGTTTGTACCCTCAGAGCTTCAGCCTTGAGGATAACAAGCAGAAATGTGAGTAGTAGAAGTTGTGCCTTAGAATTATAATAGCCTTGTGTACGTTAGTAGTTGATGAAAAAATATGTATAAATATATATACATATATATACAGTATATATATGTATATATATAATATAAATAAATATATGTTTGTGCGCATATTCACATATATATATATATATATATATATATATATATATATATATATATATATATATATATATATATATATATATATATATATAGGCAAAATTGGTATTCGAAATTGTGAATTACGTGTTGGTTTTCTACATATGACCCCAGAAAGCAGCAGATAATTCAAACTATTTTCAAAATTTGCATATGTGTAGAGAATGGTTTCACACACTAATCACAATAGCCGAAATACAGTCAATGAAAAAAAAAGGTGTTGCGAGTGCACAGAAAAGTAAATTCACTTAAATGAACGAGCGTCAGCTAAGTTACGAATACGATGAATTCTTGTGAAACCGTAGAATGTATTTAATTTTGTTGGTAACAAGACCCTTTGTAGTTTTCTGTGAAAGAAAACTATTGTTCCGGCTTTGTCTGTCTGTCCGCCCTCAGATCTTAAAAGCTACTGAGGCTAGAGGGCTGCATATTGGTATGTTGGTCATGCACCCTCCAAACATCAAACATAACAAATTGCAGCCCTCCAGCCGTAGTGGTTTCTATTTTATTTAAGATTAAAGTTAGCCATAGACGTACATCTGGCACCGATATAGGTACCAACAACACATGCCACCACAGGACCGTGGCTGAGTTTAATGGGGTGCGGCTGAGTTTTATGGGCCGTAGCTGAGGCCACCACAGGGCTGTGGCTGAGTTTCGTGGGTCGCAGCCAAGAGTTCCATGGGCCGTGGCTGAAAGTTTCGTACAGCATTATACGCTGTACAGAAAACCCGATTGCGCCGAAGAAACTTCGGCTCATTTTTTACTTGTTCTTTCTCTCTGGCACTTTGCGGTAATTCCTGTTTTAGTTGATTGTTTTCTCTCTAAAATTAGGTACGTAGGTACGTAAGGACAGTAAGTAATTGCTGAAGAGGTGAAAATTGTTTTTTAGGGACCACGTCTGCTGCCGCAAAGTGTTTGTAACTTATGATGAAAATATTTGTAACTTATGGTGAAAGGTTTCTTGGTATGTTTGTCAAACTCAAAATACTTGAATACGTACTATTTTGAACTCTAAAGCTAGGCATTATTTACCAAACGTTCAGGTAATAATTGTCATTGTTTTCTATATTGCGGATTACTTGGTTTGCCCAATTCACATTTCGACATCAGAGAATTGAATTACAACAGAACAAGCATGACAAAAGCGATCTCGTTTTGAAAACCAATCATCCTTCGTTAGGGTTTAAATGGTTTTCAGCGATAGAACATTTATAATTTTACGCTGTCCACAACGGGCGTGCACACATTTTACACACATACACACACGTTATATATGTATATATATATATATATATATATATATATATATATATATATATATATATATATATATATATATATATATATATAAAAGGCAAAGCAAATACCTGCCCCGATTTGCTGTATTTCAGCCTCCTGCTCCTCGTTTTGGGGGGTCTATTTTTAGTAACAAATTAATTCTTACCAGATCAGGCTGAACACCCCCTCCAACAAGCCGCCACCCCAACAACCCCAAGTCTCCTTGTACGGATGTGGGCTCCTATTTTACATCTCCCCTCTTCTCCAGAACCTTTATCCACCCGTTTTCACTCCAGCTTTCTTTCTCTCCCTCCCTCTCCCCCCCCAACACCACTCCCCCCCCCGTCGCCTCTTACCAGCCTTGGCAAACTTCCAAGTTAAAGGCGGGTTGGTGAGAGAGAAAGTGAGAGAGTGAGAGAGAGAGAGAGAGAGAGTGAGCGAGTGAGTCGGGGCTTCCTTGCCACTACCTTTCCCTCTCTCTCTCTCTCTCTTGTAAGCACGTGTGATTGTGTACACAATAGATTGTTTAGTACAGACGCGATCGGAATTGTTTGTAGATCCCCTCGTATGTTGAATTTGTGAATTCCGATCATCCTGGGAGACCGCTCGAATTCGGTGCAGATGGTTCCAAATCTGTTGAACTCGGCCGGATGCCTTCATGTGATAGACCATGATTCACTTTAGGAGCAAATTATGTTACCACGGTTTGCTCTGGAGAGAAAAAAAAAGGAGGAGAAGAAGAAGGAGAAAGAAATGTGGCGGACTGACATCCTGTCAGTTGGTAGGGGAAACTGACAGCAGTTTTCCGCGTCCAGATGATTACCTACATGAAGAATCTTATTAGATTATGTTTACGAGTTGGAATGATGGAGCGAGTGAATTCATTTACAAATGTATAAATGCTATAGTAGGTAGACTTTCCGTGGGCAGGCAAATATATAGAAAACTCATTTATATAACCTGTATTTAATCCATCATATCATAAATATATTGGTACTGTTGGAAAACTTGAAATCTTCCTTGTCTTCTGTGTTAATTAGATACTTTTTACTTTTTTTTTTTTTCTTTTTGACGACCCCATTTTGTCACATACAAAGTAAACATGAGGAACAGCAATGTTCATGAGACATACTAGTTAACACATTGTGGAATGTGTTAACTAGTATAAACTAGCAGCAGATATTCTTGACTTATTTCAGTCTTTAGAACTAATGTTACCGTATTTCATCTCCTAAGATTGAACTAAATATTCTGTTTTGATTTGTTTTTGAATCACGGTTTAAGAACTCGGATACGAAAATGAGTGAACAGTCATCGGGTTATTCAACACCAATCTAGTTATCAGACCCCAGTTTCTCTCTCTCTCTCTCTCTCTCTCTCTCTCTCTCTCTCTCTCTCTCTCTCTCTCTCTCTCTCTCTCTCTTTGCCAGAGATTGTCTGAGTAAGTAATTGGAAACTATCTGGCGGTGTGAAGAAAATTTATAAGATCTGTGGATGAACACCTCAGACAACAACTTTACAATGGTCTCTATGATGCTTGAATGCTGAAAAATTTGCTCATAACAGCAGCAGTTAAGCGTAACTAAAGGGAGGCATGGTCTATAATTCTGGAATTTAACAAGTGCAGTCGGCAATAATTTTCCAGATCAGGCAATAAGTATGTGCTCGATACATCTCATATTTATAAAATAACAAAACGCAAATTTTGAATTTCAATGTCCCCCACTGTGAGAGGAGAAAGTTCATTAAAACTTAGATTCTGAATAGATGGCAACTCCGGTGGTCGTCATCCCAACCAAATAACAAAAAATATAAGAAGAGTCGAGGATAAATAGGCTTCTGGGGAGCTGCCCATAGCCTTAACAGAACGTTTGAAATCAATCTGACTCGCCTTAGTACTCGATATTAACCCACAGTTTTATTTTGGAGCGAGCCATTTTTTTAGAACATTCTGGTACACTGCTCTGGATGATAACATTTAAGAAGTAAATACCATTTAGAGAAAAGAATATTTCAGAAATTTTAAATAACAGTAGCCTATTGATGTAAATAACAACGTTGGATATATGCGAGTTGCCAACATTTTTTACGAAATATATTTACTTGTACATTTATTTATTGTATTTATGTTCTGATAAAGGAAAGCCTAAAGCTCGTTGATACCTTAAAGTCTAAAATAAAAGGAGGCGCTGAGCAGCCGACATTGCCTTCTTAATGAGAGAATGCCGTGACGAAGTCACATGACTTGAACGGCGAACTTTTTGTTCCGTGCTATAGCCATGTGAAAGGCAAGAAGGCTCACGAAGTGGGGAAAACTCGTTTCCCACCCCCAATCCCTTTAACTCGAAATGTCCCTCTCTCTTCTCCTTATTCGCACTATTGTTTATACCTCCTTCGTATTTTATTTCCTTTCTCCCAGCCTAAAGTCCAACCTCACAGGCAATCAGATCATAGGGAACTTCAGG
>NC_089779.1:10755000-10797500 GCF_040412425.1 Macrobrachium rosenbergii | reverse complement strand
TGCCAAACTACCGTAAAGGGATTATATGTGATACTTTCGATGATGCCATATCGTCTGAAAAAAGCTCATTGATACTTTCCATACCAACCGCTGGAATTCACTGAACCGATTTTTATTTTGTCCGGCAGTGTAAGGTGGTTTTCAGATCTAGTAATAGCTCATCCTACCTAAGATTTCACTTACCTGCGGGAACAAGTTATGATACTTGATTAAAGATGGGTCTTTCAACGAAGCCGCCCTGGCTGCAATGTCCATCAGAACCTGAATGTGGTCATCGGTCTTCAAAGGAAATACTTCCTTGATACATTCGAGGAACGCTGAACGATTGATCAAGCCCTGAAACACGTCAGGAGGTAAATGTTTTGTTCAATTCTTAGCCGGTACCGCGCTGGTATACATAGAGGGACTCCTCATGTGGATATGTGAGAGGTAATATTTATTGTAATATGTTTTAAAAAATTTGATTCTGGTTAGGTTTTCAGATAGTATTTCAAAACTTTAGTATAAAATGAAATAGAAAGAAAAATATTAAAAAAAACAATCATTTTACTTGAGTTTTTAAGTTGATTCTCGTCCCATAAATATAGCACAATCTCTTTCTAATAAATCTCTCACTAATTAATATTTTGTCGCCTTTGGAGTTGGATTCAAGGGATTAATTATCCAATTACGCGATAAGTTTTTAATATTCATAACCACGGAGCAAGAGATCTGAGATCGACCTCACTTCAGGTACCCCAAAAAGGGGTGAGGATTGATGATTTTAGGTACAATTGCTGAAAATGGCATTGGGCTCGGTGGTCAGTCGACTTTTTTCGTGTCGCAGCCAAGTTAGAGAAAGGCTCATTTAAAATATATCTGCAGAACTGAATATGTATATTATATATATATATATATATATATATATATATATATATATATATATATATATATATATATATATATATATACTATATATATATTTTTTATTAGATGACTATATATATATATATATATATATATATATATATATATTTATTTTTTTTTTTTTTTTTTTTTTAGATGTTACTGAGCTGAATTGTCTGTTTAGTATTATGTACGTGGAGTGAAGAGGGTTGAAAAGGAGGAATTATAGGTGAGAGGAAGATGTAGCAAAAAGTCTACTGTAGTTGAAAAGATTGATCCGTAAGTTTTGAGGGTGTGTGGTCATGTGGAGAAAATACGTGAGGGTGGTTGGGTGAAGTGAGTGTGAAATTCGGAGAAGCTGGGAGGAGGAAGAAGTTGGAGAATTAGAGAGTTTCAGAGATGACTCAACAATTCAAGAATGAATATAACAGCGATTGTTTTTTTTTCTTTTTTTACTCTGGAGAACCACCCCGTTTGGATAAACAGCTTAGGTGTTTGTGTAATGTGCATAATGATTTGCAATATGTGCATATGTATTTTGTGGGTTGGTTATGGTTCTTGAGGCTACCGTATGAAAAAGTACACACCTTTTCCGATGAGTCCTTGGATTTCAGTGTGTTGTACAGATTATTGACGATGTCGACCTGATAATGGTAAACTTGCTCCTGTACCTGGCCACATAAAATGCCCCAAAATAATCCGATCTGCAATTAATTTAAGACAATCATTTTTTTATTAGTCACAGTAGATGACTCATTACAATCCTGGCAAAAGCTGTATTGTAACGAAGTTTAGGTATACTGTTACTGACCTAAATTTTTTAGCATATGTTTAAGATTTGAAGTTGGAGACACCACGGAAGATTAGTGATCGAGAAAGGGAGGGATATTGAAAGGTTGTGTTACTTCATTTGCAAATGAAGCAGTTGAATACCTGAATGTTTATATAATTCGTATTTATTTTAAATACCTTAGTTCATTAGCACCGCGTTAAAGTGAGGCGAATAAAAGAAAAAAATATTTGTATTCATTACTCTGCATGGTATGTGTGTATTTTTGTAATATATCATCTCAAAATCGAGATGAATATCTCTCTCTCTCTCTCTCTCTCTCTCTCTCTCTCTCTCTCTCTCTCTCTCTCTCTCTCTCTCTCTCTCTCTCTCTCTCTATGGATTGATCGTAGCGTTTATATTCATCTTATTTTCATTTGAATTATTCACTCAGTAATATAACAATTTTCAGAAATGAAAAGAAATTTTAACTACAAGCCCAAAATTTACCTGTTCTTCGTGTGCCAGCCTTTGACAGCCATCGGCCAAGGAGTAGCACCATTCGGCTCTTACCTCTTCCAAGTGATACCTAGAATGAGGAAAGTAAACACAAAGTGTAGTGAGAATAGGGTCATAGCCGATGAGCTCATACACTGATCTCGAAAATAAAAATTTGATGACATTTTGGACTACTGTTTTTATACGACTTTTTGTCCGTTTCAGAGATAGTTTCCTTCTGAGTAAATCCATTTGAATTTTAGTTTTTGGTTGTCTAAATGTGAAGGAAAAATAAAGAAACTTGTAGTGATTGCACTTCGGTAACACATCCTATGTGCTTTATATCAAGATTGAAATGTGTCTTAACTTTTGACTAACACGTCCTATGTGCTTTATATCAAGATTGAAATATGTCTAACTTTTGACTATTGCAGTTGATTTCTAATCCTTCCCGCCGTGGTTTTGGATTACAACCGGAGGAGGAAGTGTATCCCTGATCAAATAGATCGAACATTTTCAGAGAGCCACACTCAAAATATCTCTCTGCCAAATCATGTGACTTTGCTTCAGATTCACCTTAGAATTCGAAGAGTGGCTTGTGTCTTTTTTTAATGTTATGCTCTTTTTAGTGAATTCGTGCATTCGGAATATGTTGATTACGAGCCTTCGAAATTATCAACTTTCGTATTCCGTTGCCATGTTTTTTTTAGTGGAATACTGCAGTTAGTACTGCTATAGCTAATCAGACATTCTATTAGGGATAAAAGTAAATAGTACGCCCAGTCATCCTTACCTTCCTTTGCAGTTTATATCAATCACATTCGATTGTTTCTGGTTCGTAAATGTTCTCCATGCATTTATTTAAAGTTAACATCCAACTTTGATGACCATAATTCCTGGACGCCACAAAGTAAAAATTTAGCCAGTCAGTCTGTCAGATACTACCAGAACCTATTCAGTGTCTCATAACGGATCCGGACAACTCATCCGTTCTACCGCAGGGTACAGAGCCAAGGGGCTTCTCCGTACCTTTCTTTGAAGTATTGATCCACAAAGTGTTCCATCGGATCCTTGTTGCACAGCTTCCTCTTGATGCCCCAGATGTCATCAATGATCAGCATTAAGTCCCTTTTCCCGAGGCGACGGTTTCTGACGCTCCCTTCGTATCTCAGGTAAGCAGGCACACCTGGCTCGTTCCCCTGCAAAGGAGAAATTTGAATGGGGTGCTCTTAATGGGGTGAATATGTTAAGGAAATGTGCATATTATTCGTTTCCGGGGTCCGTGAACTTTTATCGAATGATTTTACTTATTTGTTATATTTTGACATCACAGGTTACTTTCTTCTGTGAAAATAGGGTTATATCTTTTTCTTTTATCTTGGTTTTATCTTTTTTTAACCTAAGTATTTGAAGCGTTTTCCTAATTTGGATTGTTTTTATGTTTACCAGTGAATATTTCTATTTGGAATGAAATTATTTTGTCATCTCTCGTCCCTGAAGAATTTAGTAGCCGTCCTTCATATGGTTGAGCATGAAATCGATTATATCATGTCATATTTGTGACATATTGTGATGGCATTTTTATTAGTTTGTATGTTAGTGATGTAGCTATGCAAATTTTCACTGACCTTTTAATATTAATGTGTTAATATTTCACTGGATCTTGGGCCAAATTGTCAGGAAACCTGTTGTGTCTAGCTTTAGGTATTGATGACATATGAAGGAGACCATCAATACTACAGAAATAAATAAAAAACTGCAATTTCAGTTGCATCTTTCATTGCATTAAATTCTGTGTGTACATCTTACGGAGAAAGGTTATCAGAGGAATTTGATGGTAGGTTATCTAGAGAAGTGGAGGTTTACGACACCAATTTAATAACTTCGATACGTCGTAGTCGGCATGTCGACATCATGTTCATGTTAAACCCAGTTTTACATAAAATGAAACTTAATCAGACTCACGCTATGGCTGTGTCTTACTTTATTCTTAATAGTAAAGGGAAGAAATATTTATTTTGATTTGCGCTTATGGTTGTTCTATTAGTGTTTTCTTGATAGAAAGTAAATGTACGTGTTTGTTTTCATTGTGACAAAAGTTTTCCTATAGCTAATAAAGTAAATTATATCGAATTTAACGTTTATATGACTTCGTCTTTAACACTTTCATTCCTTTGTTTCTGTGCGAGAGTATTCCTTTGTTTCTGTGCGAGAGTATATTGTAGCTCATGAATTTCGGGATTAAAAAATATAGATTTTAGATAATGTCGTCTCTCTCTTTGCAAGCTAAAGTTTGACTGAATTTAGTCAGTCAAAAAGTAAATACTCCAGAAATCAGAAATTCTGCCCTGCATTTAAGTCAGTACATCAAGTAATTCGATGGACTTCTGAGAGCTAATGTCAGTTGATTCAAGCGAGATTAAAAACCATTCCTTCACAGAATTAAATTCCTCAAAAGGAACTGTCACGCTGCACTAATCTCGATATATTTTCTCTTCCTAGTAACGATACGAATTTATTCATCGAGAAAATGTCCCCTCACCTTGCAATCGATGAACTCACTGGTGGTAGTGAGTTGCGAACCGGTTAGTTCGGAAATTAGGACGTCCACCGTTTGGTCGCTCGTCTTCCCGTAGGACAGTTCTCGCCACCGGCTGATGCCTCCTTCTATGTACTCGGCGACCCTGCAGAGCGAAACTCCTGAAAGTTATCCTCTTGGAGAGGCTTGGTGCCTTACAGTAGCTTGACGAGATCGTTGGTGCTCGCTTCTAGACTGACACCAGGCTTGTCTCAAGGATTGACATTTGGAGGAGAGGAGGAAACTGGAACTAGGCAAAGTCGAGTTGAACAGTTAAGAAAGCAGCGACCAAAGGGAACGGATGAAACATGAAGGGCAAAAGGCAGTGCAGTTAGGGCCTTAGAATGGATGTTGCAGACAGCCAGGTGCTCCCGTATTGCTTTTAGACCTAGGAGTTAATGTACACACACACACACTTGCTCACCCAAGTATATGTGTTTATATATTTATTCGTTGGGACATAGTGCCTGTTTTTGACATAAATGCATTTTAGGATCCTCGAAAATAGACTTTGGTAGGGCGATCAGAGAGAAATGGAAAGTATGTCACGTAGATATGAATGTTTCTGGTCTTCTTTAGATTTTAGAAACTTCTTTATTCTTATCACGAGAGCAGCACTATAAAAACAGTATTAACAAGAAAGCTTTAGAATAGAACTGCTCTCCAAATGCTATTACAAAGAAAACACTGTAATCATACTCTAACAAGTTAACAAGTTCTACATATATTATCCCTCACTATCTTAACGATTGGGCTGCATATTATCCCTCACTATCTTAACCGTTGGACCTCAGCCCTTTATTCCGTTCGACTTTTCTGTTAATGTGTTCATTTTCCACTTTGGAATAAAAGAGAGAGAGAGCGAGCGAGAGAGAGAGAGAGAGAGAGAGAGAGAGAGAGAGAGAGAGAGAGAGAGAGAGAACCGACAACAATAGCATACCTGTTCCATTCAGGTCTAGGTGTGGCTGCCCGTCTCAGTGCTTGATTTTCCTCACTTAATCCGTCTCTTTCAGTTACGACCTGTTCATAGGAACCTGCAAAAGAGATTGACTGTTGATTGTCAAATTCCGCAGAGGGAGAAACAGAGCACGAACGAGATGGTCAGTACATGTAAGGCAGCCTTAGATTGCATCCATGGCTGATAGTTATTGCCGTTAAGAAGCCTTGACTAACGCTAGGATAAATGTACTGAGTCATAAGGATAAATGTAGTGAGTCAGTTGAAGAAATGGATGTGTATCAAATTATAATCAAACGTCTCTTACGTGTGTCTTTGCTTCCTTTTTAACGGTAACTTATAAGCAAACTTCTTCTTTCTTCTTGAAACAGACAAATGTGTTATCACAATGTCACATAGGCGTTACCATCCCATTAGAGCCAAGATACCAACTCTTGATATCTTGTAGTTACTTGTAATTTCTTGTGATTCATAAACATACGAATTTATCTCAAGTGTGTGCGCTTTTGTGTGTATATAAATTTTTGGGAAGCAATAACTAGTGCGTTTGGCAAGTGTTCTATGTTAAGTGGCTTATGGCTTACTTTCACTGTTCATCGCAACAAACACTGTTCTTCTTATAATCAAATTCAGTTTCCGGCAACCCGGAGGCTTTGACAGTTCGTAGCTTCATTTTCAGCTACTAACAACAACAACAACAACAATAATAATAATAATAATAATAATAATAATAATAATAATAATAATAATAATAATAATAAAAATAATTTTTATGCTTCTTGTACAGATTTCACCTTTGCAAGGTCGAGTGAGGTGGCACCATTGTTTTTATATTATTCTAATTTTTAACCATTTTTAAGTTATTGCTATCACTTGCTGGTATGTAATTTTCTAATAGAGACTTGACCAATTGGAAAAAGAATTCGTTTGAAATTTTTCTTTGTCTTTTATGTTGATAATTTCTAAACCTTATATAATGTCCTTAATTTTGAACAAAAAGCCTCCTGAATTTTTACTGCCCATGTGAAAACTCGAACATTTACAAAATGACAGTGATTTAAAGTTAATGACGAATTACAGTAGCGATAGAAGGAAACACAATCGAACCATTAAAAAGAACCAGCAGGTGACAGGAACCGTGCAGACTCGTAGAGAACTCACACAAAAGCGCTTCGTGTTGTTCTTTGAGCATCTCGTGAACGTGGCTCAGTTGTTTGTGTGAGGCGGCGAGCGAATTCAGGCGACGCTGCTGCCGGTCGAAGTCGGCCCTCGGGACGACCTCTCGGTATTGTCTTTCCATGTCCTGTAGGAGGCGTGCCTTTGAAGCCAGTTCCTCCCTGTTTACGACATGAGAATAGGGGTTGAAAACATATGACAGTATAATAGTGCGAGTTTGAAATATGTCTAAAAAGAGGAGATCTCGTGAAGGTGTTTGTTACTTCTCCGAACTGAAGTTGAAAATAAATGAATGTAAATAGAATTTATATATATATATATATATATATATATATATATATATATATATATATATATATATATATATATATATATATTCAAGTAATTCATTTTAAAAATGCATCATGCTAGGGTTGGAGGTATGGAAAAAACGCTAAAATAATTGCTTGCTTATTTTTGTGCATGTAGCTGTTGAACTGTGTTTCATGAAAGGTTTGCTTGCTTTATTCACTGAATTTTTGTAGGTCTTATTTGCTGTATGACAGAAACCTAAAGGTTTAATTATCCATATGGTAATCTCGAGCTTTGGCTCTCATTCTGTCACTTTAAAATGCTTGCTTTTGTTTTCGTTAGATTTTTTTTCTTTCAAGATGTAATTAGAACTTACTTCCTGTACAGAAATTCGCATGACTTGCAGTTGTCTGTGAATGTTTTTGTCATTTTCAGATATATGAATATACAGTATATATATATATATATATATATATATATATATATATATATATATATATATATATATATATATATATTGTGTGTGTATATGTGATATATATACACATATATATATACTGTATATATATGTGCGTGTCTGTGTCTGTGCGTGCATGCGAGTCTGTGTCCTTGTTTGATAAAATGGGTAATTATGTCATATTTAAACTTTTTAGCTCTCGTGCAGCCTAATGAAAGAGCTGAATTAAAATATTCGACTCGTTGGTTTTACATAGTCAGTTGACTCATTAGTCTTGAAAATGAATCGTAAAGCATGAAATGAAAAAATTCTAAATTATATTGTAATATAGTATTAGAAATAGACAACGTACCTACATTTACTGAGTGCGATTTTCAACAGCTGTGGGTCACTTCCTGGACCTTCACCTAAATAATTTTCTAATTTCTTCTTCAGTCCTCCTGCTTCTACCTTAGCCTGTTGGAGTAATTCTGTTAATAAAGCCAGAACAGTGAAGTGTACAAGCTAATCTACGTGTTTATATCATACAGACAAACAAATATAATTTTTTTGGTGCTAGTCTAAGAAACAGTAACATATTTTCGATACCAAGTACTATTGCTCAATCACTAGAATGCAATCTTTGAAGGAAATTCGACTTGGATTGAAAATCAAATAAAGGAAAGATATTTAAGGGAATTAGGGTCTCACTGAACTTTGAAAAAGTTGTGTTCTCCAAGATTAAAATTTCAAAATGGAAACCACCTGCACCGAGGTGCTCCGCGACTGTCATCCCTTACAGTGTTCTCTAGTACACCAGTTACAGTTAAACCTTCAGTCCAGGGAGACTTTAAGAAAAGTTTTCCAACACATATGCCCAATTTGCTGAATCCTGGGCGGTTATTTCCAACTCAGTAGCCTAAAAAAATTGGATCCTAATTACAATATATTCAACGAGTATAAAGGAACTTAATCCAGAATCACGTGATTAATGGCCCTCTCCGTTGCATAAAAGACATTGTTCCAAACAATTGAATAGTTGAACGAGAGCCCTCAACACACTCGTGTTCACATGCGGCTTGGTAATCGCATTAGAGATTGACTGCTCCAGCACACTGAAACCGGCTCCGTAGGGGGTTAGTGCCGTCAGTGCACCTCGTACGGTGCACTGTAGGCATTACTGAAGGTTCTTTGCAGCGTGCCTTCGCCCTTAGCTGCGACCCCTTTCGTTCCCTTTACTGTACCTTATTTTCCACCCTCTCCTAACAATTGATTCATAGTGCACCTGCGAAGTTTTCCTCCTGTTCCACCTTTCAGATCTTTTTCACTGTCAATTTCCGTTTCAGCGCTGAATGACTTTGGTCCCAGTGCTTGGCATGTATGCCTAAGATCTATAAATCAACCAATCAAAGCACTGAATCCGAGAGAAGGCTTCTATAAAATAAATGAATGGTTCCAGATATTACTACTCACGATGTGCGTGCAATTAGTTTGCAAGCTCGAATGGTTGCTGTTTGTCCCACTTTCAGATCTTAAACGTACAACTCAAGGACCCAAAAAATGAGAAGTGAAAAATAAACTAAGAAGGAACTTCCAAAGCACAGACCTCAAGGAAGTGGGCTTCCAGTTTCTTCTTTTCCTCTGCCATGCATACTGCTTTCTGATGTTCCTCCTCGAAGGCTCCTTCTGCCTGGTAGAGAAATCTCTTGTTAGTTACGTATTGTAATGTTATGGCTCATTTCCTCAATTAAGATTGTTTGAGAATGAGTTGGAGATTCTGAAGAATATAACCTATACAAAATCTGTGAAGGCATGGATACAACCTCCATATAGATTCTTGATAATATATGAAAGCAATTTAAGTAACTCAGTTTGACTATAACAGTTATGAAATCATGAACTTCGGTCTCAGGTTTCTTTATCTTCTGTAGAATTCTGTATTCAGAACACCTGAAATACCTGCAGGGGGTTGCCTCGTAAGAGTTAACTACATAATGCTAACCAGGTCTTTTGCTTGGTATATAATATCCAAATGGATCAAGGCACCATTTCGTTATCTTTTGTATAAGAATTAATATACATTTAAGTCGAGAGTTACTGGGTGCTTTGCATACTTTTATTGTTTGGGTTTATTCCAGAAAATGCTATTTCATTCTGTGTACATGCGATCTTTCATTTTCACTTATTTTTGCACGATTACCTCTTTCAGACAAAGAAATTTTGTTAGGACTGGATATAATAAATTTGCATATCTTCTAAATATCATTTCAGAAAATATCGGAATAAATTTACCTCTTCTAATTAAATAGGAAATTTTTACAAGGTAGGAAGTCCCTGGTGGCATCTAAGTTTGTATTACCTTCGTCAGTTGTTCTTTGAGATAGTCTCTCTGACTCTCAACATTTTCAAGTTCTGCAGACAGCTCGCTAGTGAGGGATTCCAGTTCTCTCAAGCGACAAAGTTCCTCAGCTCTCATTTTCCCATAAGGGTTATCAGTTTTGTCAAGCATTACCTTCAGGGGAAGAGATGGAACATTTCAATAAAGGAGCCTTTGGAAGGTTCAGACATTTTCATTTTCACGTTGCTCTTTTTCAGCTGAATTTTCTTATATGTAATGTTATTATGTAAAATGTAAAACAGCCTCTGATTCTCTAGTCAGGTACTTGATTCTTTCATAAATAATCCTATACAACTGTTGAGAAGTACTTTACGTCTATATATATATATATATATATATATATATATATATATATATATATATATATATATATATATATATTTTGGCAAAACCAAATATACGAAAACAGCTTATACAGAGAATAGTTTGTAGGGCCAGCCAGTGTACGAGTAATAAGAATTTTTGACAACGTGAATATCAGAATGTGAAATCAGTCGCAGAACCTCGGTTATTTTCAGCTTTCTGACGTATGCCTGAAGGTGCTGCAGGATGTGGTGATAGCCGTGATGAATGAGAGCTAGCAAGGTGTTGTAAGGTCGCACCATCTGTATCAGCTGGGCTAAAGTAGCTTCTACGACCATCATAAGACGATCCCCGTCGCCCGTCGTAGGTTGCTGAATAAAAAGTACATAAGAATTAAGCTGTTTAAGGATTAAGCTACTGTTATTCAGGAAGATAAGATCAAGACTTTACATGAAATAGCTAAAGTACAGAATTCTCTTTATTATATTTTTTATTGTCTTCGAGGAACTAAAGATGATACATAGTTGAGGAACTGATTTTGAATTTTTGACACAAAAGATCTATTCCTCAAATTTCTATTGTCGTCCATAGAACTGGACGATTAATAACACTTTTTTAGAAGAGATATTTGTTTTCATTTTTGGCCAGTTTTACCTGATGGTTCTTCAAGTTACTCGTGTTTAGTTTTTCTCAAAAAAAATAGCAGAAATTTTATGTAGTTGTAAATTGCTTTTTTATTGGAGACTGTATTTGCACACAGTTGAAGGGTAAATCTCGTCTTTCGAAAATGTCATCTTAAAATTTACAGGAACACTTAATTGTAAAAAGATGTAATAGGTAGATAACCAACAAAAATGAAAGGAAAATACGTAAACTGACTGAATTTATGTGCACACACAAGGATATAATTATATATACATACACAGGCACACACACACACACACATATATATATATATATATATATATATATATATATATATATATATATATATATATATATATATATATATATATATGTAATGACCTGAGTGGGCCGTTATGCAGGTTCTTTAACATACTCAGGACGGGGCTGTCATGACTGACGGCAGATGCAACAAACAAAGGAGGGAAAACAACAAAACAATAAAATGAGCTTAAAATTAATTTATTTACAATATTTACAAGTGAGTCAGGTCTGGTAAAAAGATAAAAACCATAAATACAAAAAAAAAAGCCAAAAGGGAGCACTAAACAAAATCAAGTTAAACAAAAAAGTAGCTTTAAAAAAAATGGCAAAAATAAACAACAGCAGGCAGAAAAAAAAAACCAAACATACGTCCTCCATCGGGGCACCAAGACAGCCCTCAGCTGCACAACAGGGACAAAAACCCACCAACCAGAATACCCCGATGGAGACGTCAGGACAGCCTCACGCTGTCATCAAAGATGAGCAGCTCGTGGTCACACGACTACTCATGGTCACACTCCACCTCTACGACGTGCTCCACTTCGTAGGCGTGCTCCAATTTGCTGCTCAAAAACTCGACCAACGTCGACCCAAAACTGCCTGCTGCTGCTGCCATTGCCGCTACTCTCGCTGCCCTACCAGACCCGACTTAAGACAGAAACACGGCAGCTCACCAACGAAAACATCAAAACAAAAAAAAAACTTGAGGGTAAGGAGGCAGCAATCCACAAAAGGGAACGAGCGGGGAACCAGCAGTTCCCAAAACCATCACTTAACGTGACAATATATATATATATATATATATATATATATATATATATATATATATATATATATATATATATACATACATATATATATATAAGACGTACACGAGTCATTCAAAAAGTTCTGGATCTCGACCGGGAAGAAGAGTGATAACCAAAACTTTTAGTGGTTGACAGCATGCTGCAACCCTTTAAATAACATTCACGAGAACTCAACTAACTACCTTCGTTACATTACAGATGAAGGCCTCTGGGAGTCAATAGGTGTAAGCAAATTTTCGAACTGAATAATAATAATGAAAAGAAAAGATCGCCCCATCATCAGGTATTTGCAAGAGAAGGATATGATCCCAAGATATTCTGTGGAAACTGGTCAGATCACTTGTGAAACCATTTAACTATCTCTGGACTAAGCGTGGGCTGCTTAATTCGAGCGGAGTGGCACCACGAATGATTATCTTAAGTGCAACGTTCTCAACCATCAGTAACAAAAGTGTGGATGCTATTCATTGCTTAGTTATGCTTAGTTCAGCAAACAGCCGCGACCACGGACATCAGTGCGGATCCTGCGAATCTTACTTCGACTTGACATCTAGAGGATGATCAAGCTTCCCGCAATATGTGTACCAGAACAAAACCTTGACAGAGTAAGAACTTCCAGGGCACTTTTGACTTTTCCAGACTGATCTAGACAGTTTCAAATGGAGGTCAGTAACCGAAGAGAAGGCAAAGAGTCACCACTTTGAACCTAAATTAAATACCCAAAGAAAGGAATGAAAACAACTCGGCTCTCTTCCTCCCTAAAACACAGTGGCGTCCGTCAGCAAGATGGTGGCCTATGCACTATGAGATTCTGATGGTGCTATCATGATGAACAGCTTGGCAAAGAGTTGTATCATTAATGGAGATTGTTAAACAACAGTTGCAATGTATGAAAAAAACAGTCAAGATTGCATGCAAAGGAAAGCTACAAGTAGGTGTACAGGACAATGCTCCTGTTCACACAAAAGCAGGTGGCAGTGTCAGAAGCTGTCAAATTGGTCTTTAAGTTGCTGCATCTTTTCCCCTTATTCACACGGCCTGGCACATGCGGATTTCCTCGTGTTTTAGTTTTCTGTAAAAGAAAACTATTGTGCCGGCTTTGTCTGTCCGTCCGCACTTTATTCTGTCCGCACTTTTTCTGCCCGCCCTCAGGTCTTAAAAACAACTGACGCTAGAGGGCTGCAAAGTGTTATGTTAATCATCCACCCTCCAATCATCAAACATACTAAATTGCAGCCCTGCAGCCCCAGCAGATTTTATTTGATTTAAGGTTCAAGTTAGCCGTAATCGTGCTTCTTGCAATGATGTAGAATAGGCCACCACTGGGCCGTGGTTAAAGTTTCATGGGCCGCGGCTCATACAGCATTATTCCGAGACCGCCGAAAGATAGATCCATTTTCGGTGGCCTTGATTACACGCTGTACAGAAAACTCGATTGCGCCGAAGAAACCGGCGCATTTTTCGTTTGTTTCAAACTTAATCCCTCCCTGCATGACCATCGTTTTGAGAGCAATAAAGGAGCCATTTTGCTGTGGAAGGATACGCAAAGGAAATGAATGCAACCTTCCTTCTGGGTGGATGGCAATCCTTGAACATCAGTTGACCAAGAGATTGAAATTAGGGGGAAACTATGAGAGGAAATAAAATGAAACCTATCTTTCTTCTGTGATGCTCTTTAGGTGAGGCCAAGAATTTGTTGAATGACCTTATAGTCGCATGCATGCGTGTGAGTACTTTGAATTTGAACATCACATGTTCGTGTGATTTCTGTGTATGTATATATGTATATATATATATATATATATATATATATATATATTAATTAATTTATTTATTTATTTATTCATTCATTTATTTATTTATTTATAAGACATGAAATGTTAAAGGGTCCTAAGTAGAGGGAGAAGGAAAGTTGATAAATAGCGTTTTCTGTTTAAACAATCTACCTCGGTTATATCCATAGCTTTGAAAAGGCTAGCAAGTTGAATCTGGGAAGTTTGAGGATGACAAAATGTCTGGCGTAAAATAGATCGGAGATCGGCTTCAAGAGTCAAAAGGGTGTTTGGCGTCGATCGCTGAGCTGACCCAGTCGCCCCTCTCTGTTTGGGAAACAAAATCAAGATTAATAACGATAATGACAGTAATGAGAATATTAATAACAGTAGTAGTGTTTGCAGGCTCTTGAAAGCCTGCTCTGAGGATGGAAATAGGTTTGCCTCCTGAGAAAGTCATTCTTCTTCCGCTCCCTTCCTCTGCAGTGCATTGAACACAAAAATTTTTAATGTGGAAGTTTAAGCGACCAAACAGTTACAGGAACTACATGGGTTAGTTTGAAAGATCGTTCGACCTTCTCGTCTTGGAAAAAATAATGGCAGAATGGTTTTTTTTATTGAAAATGGATAGGCTCTGTACGCATTCTTTAAAAAAAAAACAAATCGGAGGGCCTGTTATTATTTTAGGGAACACCAAATGGCTTTCAGTTAAGCAAGGCATACGGCAACAGCCTATGTAAATTCCCAAGTAGGTGAGCTGTTCAAAGGATCTTTCACATAATCATTCATTGCATAGCATTCTGGCTAGAGATATTTTTAGCTATGGATCGTGTATGGATTAAACTTGTAGTGGACCTATTATCCGTTCTATAAAGGGTTTCTTATATTATTCTCTCTCTCTCTCTCTCTCTCTCTCTCTCTCTCTCTCTCTCTCTCTCTCTCTCTCAAAAAGCAAAGTGGGTAAAATATACTAAAAAAAATACCCAAAACAACGCGCAACTGTACATTTTAGAATTACCTACATAAGATTTTATGTTTAATGAACTGATAGATTTTGGAAAGATCTCCCCAAGCCCTTTTCCAAACCCTAATAACTGCGAACGAAATGACAAACAACAGGTCATTACCCAAGTTTAAGGGAGAATTCGACCTTTCTTGTGGGTAAACGCGATGACGACGTCTCATTACTTCACAATAGATAAGGGAACTGTGTTTACGAAAATGGAAACCGTCAGGTGACGCTAACGAGAAAATCGATGCTGTCGTTTCCCAAAGTTTGCTCAACTTATCTCCCCGCAAACAGCATGGCTGGGCGCCCTTGTCTGTGGTCTGTTAAGTCCTCTGCGTTACACCGAAACCTAGTTGATGCCTGCTTCGAATATTCATCGGTTCCTACTTTAACTTTCTTTACTTCATTTATTCATCAAGATTAAATTTCCCGAAGCAGTTGTGGTAAAATTCATAATTCTCTCTCTCTCTCTCTCTCTCTCTCTCTCTCTCTCTTTACCTTAATAACGTCTTCACATTTCATTAGACGTATCTCTCTTGTCGTCTTCCTCCTGGATTCGTTGCTTTCCATGAAGTAGAATTTTGGTATATAAGATAAATGACGTTGCTGTTGATTTTATTCTTCGAGTTTTCTCGCTTTCTTCTTCTCTGTTCTGGGATGAAGATTGTGCTTAAACTCTCAACAGAATTTTTTTTTTAGTTGAAACCATTGAAAAACATCTCTTTTGCAATTTTTTTCTGGTTCTTTGATCATAGATGTAGGCATTTGTAGCTCTTTAGATACCTGTTATTGTTATTATTATTATTATTATTATTATTATTATTATTATTATTATTATTATTATTCGGAATACACTTTCACTTCATTTGAAAAACTTTAAATATACATATATAATAGAAATATCGAAGTAACATTGGAACATTAAGGAATATATTGTGAATTTGATTACTTGATTTCATCTTTCAATAGAAAAATTCTTTGTACACTTGCATATGAAATATATAATAAGATATTTTGTTGATTTGGGTACTGAAATAAACTTGTACCTTATATTTCGATCAACCCTGGACTCGCAGGTGCAAGACAGGTGTGCTACCAATTGAGCCACTGCCGTAAAAAAAAGGTAAAGAATGGAATCGAAGTCCTTATACAGCAATTGAGGAGTTACCTACCCAACTTACCTATCCACAGGGGACTCAAATGTAGCATTTCAGGTTCGTAACTAATGTGAGTGAATGCAACAGATTTAGTATGAATTTTTTTAAATTATTGAATTTTATTTTATTTCTATATATATTCTTGACCTGGCAATCATCGTAGCCGAATAGCACACAGAAAATTTATAAGCCAGAATATAATCCAGAATATTAACAATCACATATTTTGTTACTGGCTTCACACTCACAGATACGAGAGGCTTTTTTATGCTTTCGGCAATTAACTCGCTGAATTTAGCCTGCGTGACCGAGATTGCACTTTAAAAATGCCGGGAAATGTGATTTCATCTTTTTTCATTAACCAGCCATTTTCTCGTATGTTTGTCCATCAGTGAATTCTGGAGAAAAATAATCTCTACTTATTGTTTTCGGTACAGCATTATTCAGTATATCAGTAACTAAATGTTTCACGAAAAAAAATTCCTTTTTATCACTTCGTGAACCCAACTAGTTCGTCACTTCCTCAATTAGCCCTGGCTTTAAGTACTGTATCATTTTTGAACAAAAAGAGCCACTGAAACTATTTACTGACAGAGTGCGAATGAGCACTCAGTTTCTGAAACGCTGAAAAGTGGAAGTTAACATTCCTCTTTACCACAGAACTTTTGGTGATAAAACTGACAATTTTCCACAGAATGTATGAGAACCAGCGCGTTTTCTGACTGAGAGCTAGCTAGGATCACAGTGTATGCGCATGGCCAAAAAGAAAGAAGGGAGGGCTTTGTGGGGGGCGGGGGGAATTTGTTGTACAAATATACTTGATGTTATCGGTGGGCAGGGTGTAGGTCGCGTTGTTTCTTTAACAAAGTGCGCTCCTCGTAAAAGGAAGCGTAAGCAGTGCTTCTTTTATTTTAGAGCTTTCTTTTGTTAAATCGATCAGTTCCAACATCTGTCACCAATATTTTTGTGAATGCCATCTTGTTTGATTATATTAAGGTTCGGGTCTCTATGTGCGCTTCTGTGTATATTATATCTAATAATGATTTGGTTCTGAAGTTCATATTAGATATTGGGAGCAGTAATTCTCTCTCTCTCTCTCTCTCTCTCTCTCTCTCTCTCTCTCTCTCTCTCTCTCTCTCTCTCTCTGCTGCGAGCACACACGCCCACATATAAATGTGTGTACGTATATATATATATATATATATATATATATATATATATATATATATATATATATATATATATATATATATATATATATGTGTGTATTTTTATATATATGCTTTTTTAGTCAAGGTCAGTACTTTTTGTCAGTTACTAAGAAAAGCCAAAGATCATCCCAATCCCTTTGAGCATCCACACCCAGCCCAGGTGTGGTGCTAGCAACCTGATCCTGTAAGTGTCTGCAGAAAACCGGCAGGGCAACACCTTCTTGTGCCACGCCTTTTATAGGGAAAAGGTGCATGGCAAAAGAAATATGTAAGAAATATATAAGAATTAGTGTAACCCTTGTTTTGTGGCTCTTAAAAAATCTGAGAGGGATGACATTTAGTTATCTGTGCTAACAGCTGTGTCCCATTTGTTTTGCTTGCTTCTGTTAGTACTAGTACTGTAATATGTCACTCAGTCATTTAACAGTACTTGGTATTCTTTTGACACAAGCTTCCTTTTATACCCTTGAAAATAGTGTCAAATATTGTCAAAAGCTTCTTAGTATTGGTTACATAAGGTGCAGTTTGCAAAGTGCCCGTAAAAGTTATTGAACTCAGAAATATCTGAAATATATATAGTTATGGGAAATACTAAGTCAGTTGCCATGTCCCTCTTAATGGCAATTTCTTTGTTTAAGAAAATCCATGCAGCAGAATAATCCATCTAACAAGTTCAGGTTAAAGTTATTTTCAAATTTAACATGTTGCTGTCGAAGGACCCCCCATATCTGCCGACCTACCATTGTAACATTCATTAACACATTGATTTATACAGACTTTCTCAACCATAAATTTAACAGAAAAAAGAAATCCTAACTGCTGAAGTTCCACACACATTGTCAAATCATCTTCTACTTCAGCTTAATCTCTAGTTGGGGTCGCTTTTTTTAATGAGCCTTAACCAGATGTTTTTATCTTGAGTTTTCCCTTCGTCTATCCCTTTATCTCTCACATCTTCATGTCCTTAGCACTTCCATTGGCATGCTTTTCACTCCCCCTCATCAGGTACCCAAACCATCTCAGTCTTGAGTTTCTGTGATACTTTAATGACTTGCTGATCCCCTGATGCAGTCATTCCTCATCCTCTCGTCTCATCACAACACTCATCCATCTGAGCATCCTCATTTCTGACACATCTAAATCATTTTGTTCTGTTTTCTTCAGTGATGCCTCTCTTAGCCCATATAACACAGCAGGTCTTACCACTTCTTATGTACCTTGCCCTTGAGCCTAATAGGAACTCGTGAATTCAGTAGTTAACCTCTTTATCCATATTTTCCACTATGTCTGTGAATGAACTCAGATATTTAAACTTGAAGACTCTCTTGATATTCACTTCTCCCAGCTGAATTGTGGCTTTTTGATCATCATTCATTCCAGTTGTCATATACTATTCAGTCCTTCTTCAGCTTACCTTTAACACTCTTCTCTCCTAATGCATTTCTCCATCTGCCTAGCTTCTCTCTAGTTTCTGCAATGAAAACGGTGTCATCACCATAGAACATGCAGCAAGGGGGCTCCTTCCTTAAATCTTCAGCTGTTACACCCAACATGATGTTGAACAAGAAGGGGTTCATTGCTGATCCCTGGTGCAATCCTATCTCAGCCTGGAAACTGCTAATTATCCCTGCAGTACTTCTCATAATGGTTGTAACATGTTTATATATTACGCTAATTATTATCCGATTTTTCTGTTGCCTCACACTACATGCTTCCTATCTAGGTACTCAGTGATATTATATTTTTGGGTCAATAAAGATTATATGTAGAGCCCTCTTATTCTCTGTATTTCTGCATTACATGAGATAAGGAGAATACGCCATCAGTTGTACCAATCCTTTTCATAAAGCCTAGTTGCTGTCTTATGATCTTGACCTCCTGTCTGTCTTTGATATATAATTCTGTCAATTATTTGTAGCATTTGGGCCATTAATTTCATTCTTCTATAGTTCTCGCAACTTTTTGAAAATCGGTATCAGTGTACTCTGTCTTCATTTTCCTGGTTTAATTTTCTTTAATTTTTTCATTTGCTCGTACAGTTTATCTAATCCATCCTCACCTAGTACCCACCATGCCTCAGCCTATACTGTATACTTTACTGTATGGCCTGGCAGCTTTACAGCTCTTTATTTTCCTCAGAGGTTCCTTTACCTTTCCTTTCATTTCTCATCAGGCATCTCCCCTTATAAATCTCATTTTCTTCATTTAGAAAGTTTCAAAATATTCTTTTCATCTCTTAACATGGCCTCTCTTTCCTTATCACTTTCCATCCGTGCTCATGGCTGCTTTCTGTGAGTTAAGTCTTTTCTGTATTTGCCTCTTGCTTTGGCTACCCTGAAAATCTTTCCTTTGCTTTCTTTTCATTTTAGATTTTGATACAATTGATCGTATGAGGAAAATTGTTGGGCCACAGCTAACCCAGCAGCATACTGCAAATGAATTGTCTCCCATATTCTTATAACCGTGTTTACCAGTTTCCACACAAGTGGCATCCGGTCTGAATCAAGTTTTCTTGCTATTTAACAGTGTCTTCATACTAGAAAACACTCATTGGTGTTCATAACAACCCAAAAGTGTAGGAGTGGTGATGATGGTAGTAATTTTTTATTGTTTTTCTTTCATTGCTACAGTCTCATTTGGATTTGGCTAAAACATTGGCATCCCTCTCCTTTTAAAGAGAGTGAGAGTTAAAGCATACTGTATGCTGTAATATGTTACATCTTGAGTCTGCCTGTTGTTCACTATTATCTGTGGTAGGTTCTGAAACATATCTGCTACTGATAAGGGGTGTTCCTGTATTTTAGAAGCATCTTTCTCCACAGTATGTAGTTTTTCTTATTGTTTTTAATACAGTATTAAGATGTATTACAATAAGTAAAACTGTATAGCCTTTAATCAATATTAGAGTCAGTAACCTTTGCAGTTATACTGTCAATAAACTATTCATTCTTGACAATCTTAAGAATTACAGGAGTTTCAATTGCTTTATTACTCCATGTAATTATGGTTTCCTTTTAGTTAGAGGGAGCAAGTGATGGCTTTGGTTTAGAAAATAAGTAGATTTTTCTGCTTCTCAGAATCCTTCAACAACTTCACAAGTGCACATTTGGGTGTTTAACTCATCTTTACAGTGGCAAGCCTCAATCTTTGTGCTGTCAAATCAAACAGCATCAGGAAAATTTTTAAAAGCTCTTGTTGCATGCATCTGCCTGCCTGAGTAGACCATTTTTCTTATGCATGTTTCATGAACTAACCATGATGTTCCTCAGAAAGTTCTAATGGGCCAGGTTTCTTTTAGTGAAACTATTTCTTTGGTTCAGACATTTTTCCAAAGTAATCCAAAGACTGAACAGTTTCCTAATTTCACGTAAATAAATAGACTAGGGAAGTTAGTGTTCAGAGCTAGAGGAATTAGCTCAGAACATGTCAAGATAACCAGTGCTATAATCTTTTATATCTTCTTGCAGAACACAGTCTTTACCATCAATCTTACCACCGGAATGAGTCCATTGCCTCAACCAGAGTTAGGCCTGGTTTTAATATATATTCCAGGGAAGGAGCCTGCTTGGGTGTCCAAAATAGGTTTATTACTTAAAGTGGTTATTTATTAACGGAAAGTCATGGCACATGAGGCCTTTACTGGGCTTTCACTGCTTAAAAGACATTTTGGGTCCATATGGCTGCTCTTTGACATACAGGTACAGTCATCTGTATGCACTGGTCCAAAATCATCATCCATAGAGAAATAGTGTACTTGGGAGAGGTCCAGTGTTGAACAGTTGTCCTTCCATAACATTAGGGACTAATTAAAAAATGGGTCTTTGTAGCATTAGTATGACTAACTTAAAATGGGTTAAGCATCAGATAGGTACCGTTTCAGTCACTAACTTTCAATTTTTCCTCCCCACATATTGAATGATACAAGGGTAATCTGTCAGCACTAAATCCTTTCCCTTGCCAAACCCTCATCTGTCTTGGTACTATATTCATGATGCCCCGAATATACCATGCATTGTATACATTCATCAACCCATCTAGTACTCTTAGTCAAGAAGGTTGCATTTTTTTTAATCTGTACAGCAAATCTAACTTAACTCCCATCATTGTTCTCTCCTTTAAATGAAGTTTGCACTGTATGTAAAATCTTTGGTTGCTTATCCTCCTGTTTAGATATATTTTTATGGTATGTAACCTACCATCAAAAGGCGATGAATTTATTGTCAGAAAGAAAATAATTAACTGTTGCAGTGAGTATCTCTCATTTACTGACTGTCTTATTGTCTGTTTTTTAAATAAGCTTAGATGTTTTGTCAAACATTTCTAGTCTTACAAGGCTTTAGAGAATGAAGATCCTCTCATTAGGATTAGAACAGCATTTCATAGCTAGTAAGAATCAACAGTCATCATGTCAACCTTGATTTCCAATCACATTAGAATGTTAATCTGCAGATAGAATCTAGATCCAATTTCTCTAACTCTAGAGGCTGACTGATGTTTTGTTACAAAAACCTGTTTCCTGGGCCTTAACTGATTCCTATTTTTAGGTTAGGTTGAATGAAATTGTGATATCTACTGTTTATCTTTATTTTCAAATCAATTTAATTATAAAACTTTCCAGAAATTCTATGGAAATTTGCACATTGAGCGTTATACATTTTTTTTTACTATTCCAAAGGAATGTCTATGTATTTAATCTTTTTTTTTATTTTTCTGATTGGATATATGAAAATGGTGCATGTCTCGTAGGATTTATCAAACATCTGGAAACTAAAATCAATGTAGACCCCATGTGGATGCTTATTCTTTTTCCCCCCTCTAAAACAGGTATGGTAAATGTGTAAATATAATTATAGTACAGTACTTAGTGTGAGTGTTCCCTCTAATTGTGAAAAATACGTACAGTACACTAAGGAGGAATTCTATACACAGAGCTGCTGTCGACAGCATTAGTTGCAGTTTTAGAAATGTAACAGTACTGTAGTAGTAATAGTAGCAGAAGTAGTAGTAATTAAGTTACATTTAAAACATATATAAAGAACTCATAATAATTTACATAAAATGAGATGAAAATACTGCACCTTGAACCTTTAGAGTGTGAGCAACACTTCGTACACTAGGAAATCAATATTCACTCAAATCCAGTACATTTATTCTTTACTCATTTTGTACAAATTTAAATAATTCTATCACTATTCAGTAACACTGATTAAGGTCAATATAAAACATTTGTTATACACATGAAACTATTTACAGAGAAATTACATAAGATGAAACAACATCACTACTAAATGATGATCCAGACCTGTAAACAGATCACAATGGAAAATCTCATAAAACCATTTGATTAACAAAAACAAAAATAAAGATACCAGGAACACTTATACAGTATATATAATCTAAGACAATTTGAGACACCATTTACTATAAGTTTGGAAAAATAAAGATAAGAAACCTAGATCTTGTATATGGCAGCTTCATCCAGGCCATCATGGAGGGATACATTCTCCCATTTACCATAAAGTTACTACTAGAAAAAAGTACCAGACACAGTCTAAATTACATCAGGCAGGTTTGGTTAAATAAAATACAAAATCTATTTGAGCTAAATATTGGAAATTTATTCCAATGGACATAAGATTCTTCAAAAATATATGAAAGTCAGATGCATAACATACCAAGAAGGAAACATTACATGGCACTATGAACAGCAAACCAGTGATTCAATTAGTCTTTAATATTGTTGTTACTAATAACGACAAGTAACCACAAACCATATAGAAATCTACAAGCTCATACACCTGTAAATGTGCCTGTACACTATCTTGAGACACAAATATTTCTGTATGGTGTGAAGTTATTTGGTACTCTTTTGTTTGCCTGTCTGTATATTATAGGAAATTTCAGTAAATACCTGTACTGTGCGGAGTGTTGACTATTATCATGACCACAGAACTAAGTTAATAGTGTTCACTCACTGTACAGGGGAACCTACTGTAAAAGATAAAATTATATACCACTGTTTGGTAAATTGTTGCTTAAGAATGCTGTCAGTTAACACTTTTTCTCCAATACATTTCATTCAAGAAAAACATTGTTAAACGAAAAAGAATATTACTAAAATGCTCAACCTTAGGCTATCCACATTACTTTTGTACATACACATTTACAGTTCTCTAATGTATGGGGCTTTCATCTATACCTAACTACACATATGGCTGATAGTGTAAATATTATATGGCAAGTCATTAAACTGGAATGATGTTACAAAATATCACTGTAGAAATGAAACTGACTGACTTTGATTAAGTCTGTTTCAGTTGTAGTTGCGAAAGCATTTATCTCTGCAGTACACAAACAAAAATCACACCTCATTTATTTTACTATCAAAATTTGTTTGTAAAAGTAACATGACTCCCAAATACAGTACTGTTTTGATCTACTACTTAGAAGAGGGAAAATGTACAAAATACTTAATCAAAACTGTAGCCAGTCCCAGGCCAAAATAGTCTACCTATAGAATTTGGAAGTTCAGAAAATTTTATTTCACTTTAGACTTAAACTACCTGTACATCTATTGTCGCTCGCGACAAGCGAATACTGACTCAGGTACGATTTTGAAAATTTTAAATACTTTCACATGCTTACCCACATTTAAGGGAGAAGCCTTAACATTATTAATTCCAATAGATCCAACATTTTTGTTAATATACAGACAGGCAAAAACAAATTCACTTAGCTGAACACTTATATCAAAATAAATGGCTCTGAAAAATTACTGTGTACTCAAAAATATATAAAGCATTTCAATTAAAATATCCATTTACATGACCTTCCAAAAACAATGAGGCCTGGACACCATGAAACAAATCTCAAGTTTCTAAATCAGCTGGATGACTATTTTATCCTACAACAAGAATGGGGAGGGAATGAAGGGGGGGGAGGGAGGGAGTTAAAGCCACAAGAACAGATGCGAAGCTCAACATACAGTCACTATCTGGTTCACTGGAAATAAATATTTCAAGTGATCCAACACAATCCATATTAGTCCTTGCACTGTATGTGATAATTTACTCATTTAATGTGGCTATGCTTTAAAGATAAAAACAAACATAATTAGGAAAAATTATGTACAACGGGAAAATGATGGAGAAAAGCATCTTTCTGTATGGTAGGGTTCACAGTATATCAGTGAATGTATGAAAAGTAAAATTTTTTTGGTAAGTAAGAACTTACACTGTGTGATGGGATTTGGGAATGAATTTGTGTAATTATGTGTAGATATGTATGTGAATTTAAAGATTAGTATTATATACAATGCACAAGATTATATGTAACTTCAGCTATCACACAAATCACATACAACAGAAATGCATCATAACATTCTCCATTAGAAAGATTTACTTTGCAAAATTATATATAAAGTGAAAGTGTGATATTAAAATGGTAGTAATGAATGCAATATTGCACTTGGAGGATGTTACTAAGGTACATCAAATTACGTTGTGTCTATCAATAGCCTCTTCACCATTCATTCTGTCACTCACTCATATACATCACTCAAACTTTCTCTTTCTTTGAAGAAGCTATGAAATATAAATTTCTAGTTTTCTACAACTGAAGAAGCCTTTGTTCCCTCTAGGAAAGTTCATAGTGACTTTTAAGTCAAAACATTTGTTCCACCAGTCTTTCAAGTGTTTTTCTTCATAGCTATGGCTGTCTTTTACAGGGGTATATTAGATGGATGTATTTTCAGTGCTTTGTGCTATTTTATTCACCAATACCTCTTGATGCAAAATCAGTGGGCAATAAAAGTAGCATTTGAGTTCTTTCAGTACCACTAAGAAATAAAAGTAGCATTCGAGTTCTTTTAGTACCACTAAGAAAAATCTTTGGTTTTTGTTGAGCGAAAACCCTTAGGTTCCGAAAACAACTTGAAATGCATGAAGCACCAGAAATTACTTTTCAATACTGTTAACAAAATAATAATCACCACATTCAGTTAAGTAGATTCATAGCTGGTTTTCGCATTCTGAGTATCACTAGCATTAAAGTTCACTGAAGATTTAAACTGTAAATCATTTCATTGATTTGAACATCACCATGAACAAAGTACACAACTGCTGTATGAAAGTATGTTTTACCAAAATATATTACTTGGGCAATGATTTTCCATTTTGAAGAAAATTTCACTCCAGCAAATAGTATGCTTTAAAAAAGTTACCTCTGAGCATCCTAAAACTTTACTCTTCAGGGATGGTCTTCCAAGATGGTCCGTCTTGATTGTGCTGAAAAGAAAATTTTTGAAAAGTGCATGCATTTTATATATATATATATATATATAATATACATATATATATAATATACATATATACAGTATACATACAGGCAGTCCCTGGTTATCGGCGGGCTCGGTTATTGTCGATCTGGTTTTACGGGGCTTGTCTAGCTATGAAAATCGGTGATTTCTCCTTATCGGTACCGATAATCAGGTATTGGTGCTGATACATACCTAACATAGGCGCCGATCACCAGTTAACAGTGCTCATTGCTGATTTTCGGTTATTGGCAATTTTCGCTTATCGTCGCACCGTCAGAACGAAACCCCCACCGATAACCGGGGACTGCATATATATATATATATATATATATATATATATATATATATATATATATATATATATATATATATATATATATATAATGTGTATGTATATAGTGTAATTGGCATATTTATACTATGTATTAATGTACATACAGTATATACTTTGCTAAAGTAATGTGTATTGATTACCTGTATATATCCCTACACAGTATGCACATGTATGTATATCAGTATACTGTACATATGCAATTATATGATAATCATACACTTATTGCCAATGTCCAGGTACTGTATTATACATACTGTACAAACACATGTGCTAAACACATTTAGTTCAATTACACATATATATATATATATATATATATATATATATATATATATATATATATATATATATATATATATATATATATATATATATACATACATACATACATACATACATACATACATACATACATACATACATACATACATACATACATACACACACTAATACAGTATTATAGAGAACAAATTCATGGCCACATTTGCCTAAAAGGCATAAATGTTATAGTACAATTTTTAAAATAACTGTGAAAAATACAGGATATTCCAAATATTGTATAGAAATATTGAAAAGTACCAATTATTCCTATTTCAGCTGTCTTTCACCTATTCCAGTTATGAACATATGTTATAAAAGTGTTTCATTATGTCATAATATGATAACAGTTATCCATAAGACTGCAAATTATCCCTAATGGCAAATATAAATCCTCTATTTGTTCCTATGGATACCCAGGTACAGTCACTTTACTTCTGGAAGAAGTTTGTCGGTTAGGTCTACCTGTGACTAGATGAGCTCTCAGCTTATGACATAGAATAAGTGGATAAAAGATCATTGAAGAATAACTAAAAATACAAAAACAGTAAAAAAGTCATACACAGTTTGTATGTAAATAAATAAGTGTTTTATATTTAGTTATAAAAGTCAAAATGTATACAGGTAGTCTCAGCAAACCATGAAGGTTGGACTCTCAAAACTTTATCATCTGAAGGTGTTTCACATTACGAAATAATATTGGCATCACCCTGATAAAACATAAATTATCATTGAAAAGCATTCATACAAGAAACACGTGACGTATTTTTTGGGATATATTTATCATATTTGTAATTTATTCCAACTCCATAGTTTTTGTGGACTTCATTTACATAGTGTATTGTTTATCCTGTATACATGTGTATATTGTATGCAATTAAATATGCAATATATATGTCACTATATATCAATATTGTATACTGTATATAGACATATATTTACAATATATGGCAGTATCTTTCTTAAGTATAATTTATGCAGCAGCTATGCAATTATTTTATCATCTTAGTGCTCCCTTGACAGTTTTTAGTATGATTTGAGATTTTTTGGTAACTGAAATTCCATGACAAGCTCTTTCAACTTACAATTATCAAGTTGTAATCTTTTGTGTATGTTCAGATATGTACTGTATATGCAACCACAGATTTCTAGTTTACTACAGGGCTAGGGACAGTAAAGCTTTCCTTTAACTTTTGTTAAATTAAAATAATTCTTCAAATCAAACTACAGTTTAACTTACAGTACATGACTGGCACGCTATGATATAACACTAAACATACTTTCTTTGTGATTATTGCATTCTAGATAACTTGACAAATGCAAAAGCATATTTACTGTACACCTAGTATTATAACCCAGAATCAGATTAAAACTCATAAAACTTATTCATTTAAGATAAAAGTAACAGAAACTCATTTATTGTGTCAATTTTACATTACATTAGCTCCTTTAAATTCTTTTTTACTTTTGCTGGTGATTTATAGGTGGTTTAGATGTAAGTGGAGACAGATAAATTTAATGTAAATTATTTTAATTCGACCAATCATCATCATCTTGAACAATTGTACATCAGCTTTAGATTAATCAGACAAAAGGTGTCAAATATGCAGCTCTTAAAGAGATGGGTTAAGGGAATACTTCTTTACAAGTTTTAACAAATGAATTTGCTTGAAAACATAAGTACTACATTCCTTTAAAATGTGCTCAAAGGGTTATATACATGACTTGCATCAAATATGGCATTCTGTTAAAATATGTTTCAGGAACTTTGTCAGAGATGCATTTCACTGTTTTTTTTTAAACCAGTAGTCTCATGAAAAATGTTGTACAGCCCGACCTCTTAGAAACGGCACCCTTGGGACCAGGCCATTGCTGGACCACAGAAAAATCCTGGATGATAGAAATGACCCCTAAACCTTCTGTCCCCCCTTTGTAAACAAAATCTTGCTGTGCTATCAAAAGTAGATCAAAGCTTAAGAATAATCACTTTTGTATGTTAGGTTTAGTTCCTTATGAAAATTCTGGCCTGCTCCATGTGCATCTTCCCGGAAATGCTTACACCACTTGATAAGCACACTGTCAAATTCTGATCTGGAACCTTTCAGTGTTTTCCTGGTGCTTCAAATGTTTCTGGCTTTTGTTTTTGGCAAAAACCTAAAATCCTCTAATTTTATTCTTCTAAACCTGCACACGTGAGAGAGAGAGAGAGAGAGAGAGAGAGAGAGAGAGAGAGAGAGAGAGAGAGAGAGAGAGAGAGAGAGAGAGAGAGAGAGAGAGAGAGAGAGAGAGTGTGTGTGTGTGTGTGTGTACTGCCTCCGGTTGTTACACACCAACAGATATCCATTTTACAAAAGTCAAATAATACAGTTGTATGAAGAATAATCATAATTTTAATAAAACTTTTGTTTTATGTACTGCATGCAATTATGCTTCATGCATTATTGTCATATTATTATCATATTATAATTTATGAACATAGCAATCAGGCCCATTTGCATTCTGCTACTGTTTACATTCTTAAAATCATCAGATGATTGCATTTTACTGACATCATCACAGCCATTAGTTGCTAAACGGAACATATTTCAGAGATTTGTTTTTTTGTAAATTATCAAAGCTAGGTTTAAAAATGCAACTAACTTTATTTATAAATGCAGTAAATTAAAGGAAGTACAGGTATGATTTTGCCATTATTGGGTGTTGCTTTTGCCTCTTCCAAAACGTTTTGTGGCCTGCACATTATTCGTTTCATTAGCCACAGCTACAATGCTTTCATAACACTTTCCTCTCCATTACGTGAAGGATGAATAAAGATTTATTTTACTTTTATTTATGGAAGTCACCATTGAAAATTAGCAAATTTTTAACAAGTCGACAACTGTAACGCAGTCCTTAATAAATGTGTGTTAGTTACAGTAACTGACATCGGCAAACAGTTGTTTCTCGATTTGATTGTTTATATCAGTACTTGCTGTTGTTTATGCCAGTGTCTTGCAAGTAGTAGCAAGTAGTTGTTAATCATAAGAAATAGTAATGAATTTTTTGAAAAGTCGCATGATTGGTAAGCCTGATTTAATGTATGAGGATTCACATTTAACCTAATGAACTTCCTGCTTCTAGGTCCATTTATTAGTTAAAAGCTAACTCGGATATAATAAGCATTATCATAACTGAGACAGGCATAGAAAGCCTAGCCTATTGTAACCTACTGAAAATACATCTTGCACTATACATGATGTATATGATGAAATCATGTTTTTGGACAAAATTTTAATGATCAAATGATACATGAGTATACGTATACTCAAATTACGGTTCTTTTGTATGCTGTATATTTTTGAGTTTCACACTTTGTTTTTGTTGGGAATAAACTGTGTGTGTGTGTGTGTATTTATGGAGCAAGCTTCAGTTCCAAAATCCAAGAAAATCCAAAACTGGAATGACATGTGGTGCCACCCTCATAGCCACTGAAGAACTAGTGGCGGCTGGTTAAAAACAAGTTCCGGATCATGAGGAGTTGCTGGATCACAGAGTACTAGGTTTTAGAGGTCGGACTGTACCCCATTCTCTAAGCAGAGGAACTAGCTCATTAGGAGTAGTAGCCATGCATCAAACTGATGCGACCAGTGATGATAAAAATCATGTATATCCAGTATCAATGTCCTTAATTCTTCTGATGCAAGATTATTTATTGCAAGATTAAATTAGTTGATTAGATTAGGCAATACCACTATCATATGTCACTTGTTTTCCAGTGATGAAAATAGCAATGGTATTACAGGTTAGTTATTAAGATAATCATTCCCAAAGTCTACCATTTATCTAATATAATGGATTTTAGAGATGCAGCTTACAAATGCTCTTTTTTCAATGTAGTCATGTTTTAAAAAATGTCACAGCATGGCTTCATTGCAGAGTGCAAAACAGCATTGCACAGCACATTTTACAATGGGGATACAGTAAATAGACATAGCACTTCAAGTTGCTGACAGATACAGATGCTACTTGGAGGCACAAATAAAAGTATCAATAGTTTGTGCATATATGGCAGTGGTAAACAATGCCGCAAGTGCATTCAAACCCTCAGCCACCCTATTTGTAAACCTTGTCTCTCTACTGGACAGATAGTATAACAGAAACAGAAGGCATGTATCTCTAAGAATTCTTTAACTTCCCAGATCATCATATGTGGTTTAGCGAGTCGTAAATAAATCACAAGTATAGTACAGTATAATACAAACAACTGGTAAAAGTAAATTCATACAGTTTGAAAATACAGAAACTTCCTTCTTGTCTGCAAACATTGAAAGTCATCCCTTACACTGAAAAAAATTTAGTATCTAAATTGAAGGTCAATATTTTCTCTTAACATTATTTCCTAAGGAGCAACACCTATCTCAAATAGACATTTTTTTTTTTCTGGATGCAAACAATAAGGACTGGTACTGTACTAGAATCAGATTTAGTTTTACTCCCTCCAAAATTTATTCAACTGGAAGCTAAAAGAAATGTTAGATTATAACAAAAATAACCAGTCTACCTGATTAAAATATGGAAAAAACCTAAACTCAGAAGAAAAATATCTTTGTTATTCTGTTAATGAAATGTGGACGATTGATGAGCACAGTAACTTCAAAGTCCTACAGCTAAAGTATAAAAAATACTGTTCACATTTTCATGAAAGAATAACAGAAAAATAAACTTCAAACTAACTTAACACTGATAGCAGCCATTGTTTGGTGTCTGCTCCCAAACCATGTACTGTAATGTATATCTATTCTGAAGAGTAGCAAAAGTAAAAATTCACTTTCAGTTGCTCGACTGTTTAAAGTTGTTACAGGAGTGAAATAGGTACAAAAGATATTATGAACTCAGCCCAATATATAGAATTCTAATGATAACATTAAAAGTTCATCTATCCAGTTCTCAAACTTGTTACAAGATGGCTGTATTTTGATAGAATACACTTTCTACAAAAAGTGTTTGAGGGAGTATCACCATAAATATCATTGTGTTTATTAGTCAGAATCTGAACAGAACTATGAAGGCCATTTAATATGCCCATTTAGCTGCTGCAGTCCTTGTTAAAGATGATCTTCCTCATGAATAGACCTATTGTATGGGTGAGCATGCTCGCCTGCTGCTGGAGTTTTGTACCATACTCCATACCAAATAGGCAAAATTATACAATACACCAGTCCCGCAAAGCATTAGGTGTCATACAACACTGAAACAAGCCTCCTTTTCAACACTATAAATCCATATTGAAAATAGTGTGGAAAATCTCATCCATCTGGTTTCCATAATAAGGGGGACAGTCATTCTGTTTGGCACTGTAACCTCAAGTTCATTGAATCTTGGTCATGGCATTTCAGTAAACATGGAATTTCAGTTGCTAAACTATTTTCGCTTCCATTTGAGGTTTATGAACCCAGTTTTAAGAATATTGACAATAATAAGCATGCTGCAACAATTTCACTGTAATGAAACTTATTTTGTTTGCTTTACACCTACTCACTGGCTGTGAAAATAATAAAACCGTGAATAATACAAAAGGAAAGAAGACTTCACTGCCCTATAGGATAAAAGCACCAGATAATAAGAGTACCATAGAAGACGTACTGTAGTGCTATGGTAGTTTTGAAAACTAAAAAAAAAAAAAAAGTCACATACTTAAAGAATTAAAGCTACAAACCATTAGAGACAGAAGTAAGCACAATCAGAGGAAAATATAAGTTGGCACCAAAAATAAATGTAAACTTCACTATATGATGGATTCACTGACTTCTTAACTTCTCAGACACTTTTTACATGCATTAGCAGTAATCCATATTGTTTTGTCTCATACATTCCACCTCCAGAAGAAAGTTGTGCATGGCCTTATTTTTTAGCACACAGTTTATATATATATATATATATATATATATATATATATATATATATATATATATATATATATATATATATATATATACATATACACATACACACACACAAATATATATAATGAGATTATATTATAAATGTGTTTGGCATAACGTACTAAAGTCAATGAGAAGCCATAATTCCTCTGAAAGTCTTGAATTAGAAAAGAAGACGACCAAGAAGCACATATTGCCTGTAGAGTAGTTTTAACCTGATGAAAACTGAAGACAAAAGTTGACCCATGCTGTTAGTACGCTCACCACATAAGGGGGTGAGGGAAGGGAGGGAGGTTGGTAGCAGGGAGGTGACACAGACCGCAGTAAAATTTTAATAGAAATCAGATGACTCTAGAGTCTTGCACTGCTTGGAGAGAGTAGCATATTGCCCTTGGTTAGGACCCAAAGAATGACTATGAGAGTGGTGATGGTGGTGGTGGTTGTGGTGGTGGTGGTGGTTGTCATTTCTTCCCATAGTACTTACAGTTGAGGGGGCTGACCCACCCCCTCCTCCTCCCCCTCCTGCTCCTCCTCCACCTCCTCCTCCCATACTTCCCATTCCATCACTGTGGTAAAGACGGCCATTCCTGTAGGGTAAAGAGATAACATATGAATGACTTGAAGCTCACTGCTGCGGCAATAAAAATGATAAAAACGTCAAGATGCATCTTAGCTTTGTAAATTCTTTTTCTATAAATTGATAATTAATTTTTGTGAGGGGTAGGGTTAAATATTGTGTAGCCAGGAAAACAGGAGCAAGGAACAACAGAGGAGTTGGGTAAAGGCTGGTAAATAATAAAGGACATTTATTTGCAAGCAACCATGTAAAGTCACACAGCAGTGTCCCTAGTATAAATCAGACTAGCTTTGTGGTGAGAATCCTTAAATTAATAAATTAAAAATAAAACTTACAGCACAGCTTAACATTGTCTTATAGACAGAACATTTACACAAGGTCATTAATTGGCAAGAAACAAACTCAGGTTTGGGGAAACTGTACATTGCAACTGAAACTATGAAAGTGATGGAATTAAGTCATAGGTACCAACATTTTACCTTTGACTATAACATCATCAGCATTTTTCAGACAGTGATATGTTATTTTACAAATTTAGATGCTGCTGTCTTGCTATAACTTCTATAACAGTACCATGCTACAAAGTGAAGTGCTATGACTATATAGTTCTAACAACAAATCTAAATAACAAATAATAGGAATTTGTATCCAATACATCGTTCCCAACACACAAAAGTGAAAATCACAGTACTTATAAGTGATGTGTTTTCATTCTGTTGCATCACAGAAATCATATTGAAAGTGAACATGGCCAAAAAAAAAAAAATAAATAAATATCTGTAATGGAAGCTTTCTTATAATTTTCACATGAAGTCTTGGGGTATGTTGTTGCTACAAAAAATACAAGTACATTTTATTTTCCAATAGACTTGAAGTGTAAGACTAACGTAAAAATTCCACGATGTAAAAATTTACAAATATTTTACAACTGTGTGAAGCTACTCTTGCTCTAGTTAAATTTCACCAGCCAGTGTTTTATGTCAGTAGCAAGTAATGTTGACAAAAATATTGGTGAACTAAAACCAGTACATTAAGAGTAGCCAAATTGTGAAAGGCAACAAACTTATGCATCAAAAACCATTAATAATTCTGAAGAGCTTTCAAATAACATAAAAAGGAAAAAGAGGACATTATTACACTTTTCAATTAAATTGAGTTAAATACCAAACAAGTTTCTCCATCCAGTAACTTTATGGATTGTGTCATGTTGGAAATCAGAGAAAGGACAGTAAATTTAGGTGATATTGTTAGATAAGAAAGTGAATCATGAATGTAGTGTGGAATGGCTGAAATTTGCAAGTGATGCAGTAATATGGTTGGTATTTGTGCAGGTACTTAGGAGTAAACATAGTAGATAATGGTAAGATGAGAGTTGAGTCACACAGTAAGGGAACAAGAAAGATAGTGGGGTATGTTCTCTAAAAAGATTGGGAAGAGACTTGCATAGTTTAGGGAAATCAAGGCTGAAATGCATGAAGGGGGTAAAGCTAACGCATCCTTATGGAAGTCAAGTGTGGATGTTGAATGCAAATGTAAGAAAAAAAGGTTGAAGCTTATGTGATGAACTACAGTATGAACCATTGAGAGGGTGAGAAATAGAGGTAAGTAAGGGAGTGGTATAAAGGTTAGCATTGGTGAAAAGAGGGATCAGTGTGTTTTAAGATGTTTGCTTGTATGCAAAGTACGGAAGATGATAGGTTAGTGAAGTGTGTGAAATCTGGTAGTGTTAGGAGGGTAGAAGAGACAAATATCTAGAAAGAGCAGGATAGATAGCATGAAAGCCATAAAGCAAAAGCAACCAGCTATGGAGAGGAAGGAGAGAAAGAAATGGCCTCTCTAAATGACGGTAAGATGAACACCAAGACGTCCAAATGTTAAGACGGCAGGTTTGTTAGCTATGAAAAATACAAATTAATTTAAATTTGTCATATTTTGTGAGTAAATGTGACATGATAGGATGAAAGATAGGTGAATGACAGAATAGGCCACAAAAAAATTAATAGTACCAGGATCTTTGAAAAAAAGGTTTTTAATACCAGTAGATGTCTACAGACACAAAAGCTGGGAAATAATTACATACCATTATTATGGTATATGTAATGGTGTGGAGGCTAAATGGGAATGAGAGGAAAAAAGGAAACTGTTGAGGTGAACAGTCTGGAAAGTAATTGTGGAGAAGGGTTGAAAGAGTAAGAAATTTGGGGATACTGGAAAAGCGTGGTATAAAAGATAGCATAGCTTAAAAGTCTGTGTAATTTGAAATTTATGGTAGGAAAGAGGAGCCTTGATATCCAGCTTGTACGATACAGTGGAATGTTGCATTGTGTGTTGGGAAATGTAATGCTGCTGAAGCCTATTGCACTGATGATGTAAGCAGTGAATTAAATACCTGACATTTAGCTGACTATGGAGGGCTATGAGCAGGGCCTGGCAAAGGTTATAGGTTGACAGCTTCACTGAAAGGTAATTGCTGAAAACCAGAAAAGTAACAAATTCTAATGCCATTTCCCTTAAGGGTATCGTTTTCAAACACCCTTTTAGTTTTCAGTGTTTGGGAGGAGGTTCCTAGTCTTATGGCCCTCTGTCCCCCAGTTGAAACTAACCAACATAAACTAACTGCCAGGTATATAATATACAGCTTGTTGCTGGGGGGAGGGTTTCAAGGCCAGTGGTGGTTGTCTGATGCCTGGAAGCCTACCCTTTGTGGTCTTGGACTGTTGCTCTTGGCTTAACTAAGCCAGTACTCATTCTTTCCCTTGTTTTTCCTCATATTTTACACTTCAGTAGCTTTCTCCCATCTCACTATCCAACCTCTTTGACTACTGCTTAATGTTCAACAATAAACCCATCAAGCCTTTTAACTCCATTTGATTTATACTGTATTGGTGTGATTGGGGTTCTGAGTTCATTTTTCAAGTCATTGGTGTAGCCAGGGTGGTTTTACCAACAGCCTGATTATGTTCTGACCAGAGGCATCAACTTGCTAGTCATATTGACATTTCAGGAGGTACTACTTTTTAGAATTACCCTATGGATCTCCGGAGCTGGTCATTTTCTAGGGATAGGATTCTCTCTAGTCTGTCTGGTTTGCCCATCAAGATCATTAGAGTGCAGATGACTGTATTCTTAGCTCCATCAGGAGAGTTTGGCCTACTCTAGCTATCCTAATCATGCTTATGCTATCCCTTCAGTGTAGAGCAGATGGTGACAATTGGGAGTCAGTTCTTACTGGTATCTGTTGGAGGAATGAGCACCATGAAAGGCAAGTGGCACCACTAAGATTTTGAGACAGTTTTCTCATTATTCTCCTTTTTATTTCAATAGAAAATTATAACAATATTTCCCATACCTCTGGATTTCCTTAAAAATATTTGACACAGGAAACAACTTCTGGATAAGGGGTAAACAGCTGTACTCAGAAACTAATACTAGACCCCAGTGTGATTCTAGGACACAATAAGCAACCCTATAAAAATATCATAAACCTGAACACTATATACTGTACTGTACAAGGAAACCATGAGGAATTACAAAACCATGGCCCGTGCATTCAGTTGGTATGGTAACAAAAGAGAAATAAGGATGAAACTAAAAAATGAGAAGTGGGATACCTGGATTTCATATGCCAGTTATGAAGGAGCATTTGGAACCAGTTGCAACACAGTACTGTACATACAATCTTTTAGTTAATGACTTCAAACTAAAGGAAGCATTATATGACAGTCATCATAAATTTTTATACATATGGAGCCATGGACTGATTTGGAAAAATATAAAATTAGATGTAGTAAGGATACTTAAGCCACCTATTTTCATTGTAGCCCCTGGAAAGAATGTGAAATAAAACTACCATAAAGTAAGTAAATATATCCAGAAAAAAGTAGCTATTGAAAATAAGGAAATTTGTTGTTTTAGTACGAAACTGTTTCTTATACATGCTAAGTTAAACATTCAGTCTTGTATACTATTAAGTAATATAAAGGTAGATGACTGTAAATTACTGAAGGATGTGATGCCCAACCCGAATCAAGTTATGGTAGAATAGTAATATTTGATCATGGACTGCATGAATTTGCAGAGAAAGAGATACTAGATGTGCCTGTGTAATGTTTGGAATGTGCATAAAATTCTTAGAATTTAAATGATAACTTTGAATTTTGATGGTCCTAATACCAGCAACCACATTTGCACTGAAAATTAAAGATTACACATCTGATTGAGGCCAAAGCATAGGCACTGCTACAGTTGGTCCAAGTTTGGCTATTGATCTCATGTTTGTAGAAATGAAAATGTTTGTATAAACTGCTCTTTACAACGTGGCCAGTGTGCACAAATGCCATAAAATATGTAAACTGTAAAAAAAAGAGCATACTAAAACAAATGACAAGAACTGTCAAGAATTAAAAAAAAAAGCAGCTTACTGGAAACAGAAGCAGGTATATATATGAGTATTTGGATATGCCAAAATTCGTCTGAGTAAAGAAATTATTCACAGGGTTTTAAAATTACCAAAGTAGCAAATAACAACTGTTCAGTGTCTACTGGTACTAGTATTTCTAAGGCCAGGACAAAGCCATAAGGAACCAGATCCAAACCCTGTAAGAGTACAGGTAGTTCTGTTTCTTCTGGAAAAGGTATCTGATCATCTGGGTTGCATGCTAGGGTTAAGGCTTTGGCTGGAGCCAGCATGGTCATCAGAGAAGGGCACATATCCTAGAACAGACTTCTAGGTTCCCAAACCATTTATTCTGCATGCCAGGTAGTGTTACTGTATCACTCTCAGGACATGCTACCAGACTCAGGAGAAACGGGAAAATCAATCAAGTCTCAAAAAGGAGGATGACTGTCAACCTCTTTAACTCCATCTAGTACAAAGATGTCCGCCTCAAGCAGATTTGAAGTGCTCAAAACAGATGATAGTATAGAATAAACACCAGTGATATCCATAGTCAAAATATGACAAATACAAAAAGAAAAACGATCATTGTCAAGATCCACAGTCTTCCCCCACAAGATGATACAGATGACAAAATCAAACCTATCAAGAAAATCTTTGACCAATATATCTGGTAGTTAGTTGGACCACACAAAAAGAATAAATTAATGTTTGCTGTACAGTGAAACTGGTGTTGTATTGCATCGGGTATAGAATAGCTCAAAATTCTGTATATATGGATACAAATGCCAAAATCATGTCTGCAAGAAAATAAACTTTGTGGAAAAACTTACAATTCTGAAATTACTTATGCCTTTCATAGGTCACTTTTTTTACCATTACAGTAAACCCTCTGTATTGTATTGTTTACGTATACTGTATATATATATACAATAGAGCCCCAGTCCTCAACACTAATCCGTTCCAGAAGAAGCGTTGAGATTCAATTTAGTCGAATTCTGAGTCAATTTCTCCCATAAGAAACAACTGAAAATGGATTAATCCATTCCTGACAACCAGTCATTACCCCAACCTTGGTTTTTTATACAAAACATTACACAAATTACAATTAAATAAGTTCAGAGTTAAATAACTTACTGTATCAGAAGCACTTTTTACATTTTTAAATGCATACTGTATCCAAAAAATTGACCTACAACCAATGCAGCCATATTACCGATGGTAGACCGAGCACCATAGGCCTATAGGCACTACCAGAATGTACTGTAACGAGTACACACAAAACTGTTGTTAATAATAATAACATTGAAAAACAAGCATGATTATTACAGTAAATTAATAATACAGTATTTATAAGCAAATTACTGTATGTCTGTTATCATAAAATTAAGAAAAATTTCTTAAGTTACGTCAGCACTCGGCAGCTTGTGGCATGAGCAGATGTGAACAAACCAAAGCGCCACGCTGGTGGTGTATTGCGGTACTAATTACATAAACGTTGTTTATGTTCAGTATTTATGGTAAATTTCATACAGAGTCTACTGGAATAGTATACAAAATGACCGTAAAACATCTTTCTATAAATATTATGATACCCTAACATATTGGGACCCATGATTGGATGAAAACTAAGTGCAGAAAGCCAAAAAAATGATGATATACCTGTACAAGCATGTACTTCTCCAAACAACAGCAGCAGCGTGTGTGGGCTTTAAACGCTTTTAAATATGTGTGGGAAGAACGCCACCAACAACGCCAACTAGCGGCGGCCGACCGAAACTTTTTTTTTTTTTTTTTTACAAACATCATATGACTCATCGGGTCGGATTCCGGTTTGTTGCTCAAGCTCCGACGCAAAATTTACTCGACATTTCACGTCGAAATCTGATTATGTCGAGTTTTGGTACGGTCAAGGACCAGGGTTCTACTGTATACTGTATTGTGTGTACAGGCAGTCCCCGGGTTACGACGGGTCCAGCTTACGACATTCAGAGGTTACGACGCTTTTCAAATATACTTATCAGAAATTATTTCCCGGTTTACAACGCATGTTCCGGGGTTATGACACTTATGATGCATATCCGACGGAAGAAATATGACTACAAAACAGCAGAATAATAAAAATTTTGAGGTTTTTTGATGAAAAACTCAATAAAACTGCAGTTTACATCGTTTTCAATACACCCTAAGCATTAAAAGTAAGGTTTCCTTAGGATTTTGACAATTTTTGATGATTTTTCGGCTTAAAGACACAGCATAGAAATGGAACCCCCATCGTAAACTGGGGACCGCCTGTATGTGTGTATGTATATATATATATATATATATATATATATATATATATATATATATATATATATATATATACACAGTAGAACCCCGGTCCTCGACTGTACCAGAACTCGACATAATCAGATTTCGACGCGAAATGTCGAGTAAATTTTGCGTCAGAGTTCAAACAACAAACTGGAATCCGACCCGATGAATCACATGATGTTTGTAAAAAAGTGTGTTTCAGTCAGCCGCCGCTAGTTGGCGTTGTCAGTGGCGTCCTTCCCACCCGTATTTAAAAGCGTTTAAAGCCCACACACACTGCTTCTGTTGTTTGGAGAAGTACATGCTTGTGCAGTATGTAATTTGTTTTGGCTTTCTGCACCGCATTTTCATCTAATCATGAGTCCCAAGACAGCCGTTGCTGACAAGCAGAAGAGAAATACAGTAAGAACTACAGTAGACTCTGTATGAAATTTACCATAAATTAATACTGAATGTAAACAATGTTTGCATAATTAGTCGCGATACAGCAACAGGATGGCGCTTTGGTTTGTTTACATCTGCTCATGCCACAAGCTGCCGAGTGCTGACGTAACTTAGGAAATTTTTCTTAATTTTATGATAACAGACATAGTGTAATTCGGCTTATTTTTAATACTGTATTTATTAATTTACTGTAATAATCAGGCTTGTTTTTCAATGTTATTATTATTAACAACAGTTTTTGTGTGTACCTGTTACAGTACATTCTGGTAGTGCCTGTAGGCTACCTAGCTTACCTATGGCACCTGGTCTACCATCGGTGATACGGCCGCATTGGCCGTAGGCCAATTTTTTTTATACAGTATGCATTTAAAAATGTAAAAAGTGCTTCTGATTATGGTAATTTATTTAACTCTGAACTTATTTAATTGTAATTTTTGTAATGTTTTGTATAAAAAGGCAAGGTTGGAGTAATGACTGGTGGTCAGGAATGGATTAATCCATTTTCAGTTATTTCTTATGGGAGAAATTGATTCGAATTTGACTAAATCGAATCTAGACACTTCTTCTGGAACAGTTAGCGTGAGGACCGGGCTGTACTGTATATATATATATATATATATATATATATATATATATATATATATATATATATATATATATATATATATATATATATATATATATATATATATATATATATATATATATATATATATATATATATATATATATTTTTTTTTTTTTTTTTTTTTTTTTAATAGTACAGCTGCTGTTTGTCCTCAAAGGAGTTATACTCTCATGGTCCCCCCAGGACTCCATAAGACAGACCAACCAATTGTACAAAGAATTCTCTTATAGTTGGTCTAAACCAGAATAGTGCTTGTTGGCACAGTGATAGAATATAAAGGACTCAGGACTGGAGGGCTCTATCTCTTGTCCTACAGCAATTGCCTCGGCTCTCTCTACGTCCTACTCGCACAGATGTGACAATAGCGTATGTCGGACATCTTCCCCATTACACTCTGGTCTGTCCAAAATTTCATTATTTCCAATCATCATAAAACCAATCAGGCTAAGTAACTTAGTTTTAAAACCCAGAGAAAAGTTTTAGTTCCTTAAAATTTTAATGAGTTGTCTTATATTTGTTTAAATTGGGAGCCAGTAAGCCTCTTGCAAAGCGATAAGTTAGGAGCAGATCACTAGGCTACACTGTAATTGCTGTGCTGTTTTTTCTTGCTTGACAAAGTGATTTTGTATATTTTATATATATATATATATATATATATATATATATATATATATATATATATATATATACATACACATATACACATATATGTGTATATAATAAAGGAGACTCCACTCTTACTCTGAGCTACTTTTTCATTTATTCCCATTTAAGAAAAGAAGTAAAGCTAGAAGGTTATAAAAGGTTTCACCAAACAGCGTTACAAATGTAAGTGGTGGTACTAGAGACTGAAATTTTACTGTAAATTCACAGTTTGCAGACGATCCAATGTGTTTACCTTGTAATATGGATCTTAGGGTAACTGGATATTGCAATAACAACTAGTTAGGTCCTCATGTGGACAGAAAGTGGGTTATGTTGATGGACCAGCTTATGGCCTGAGTCAGGATTAACCACCAAAAACCAGTTGAAGGACAGCAAACTGACCAACAACCATACTGGTAGGCTCGAGGATAGAAGTAAGGAGTGAGAATAATTTGACCATATACTGTAACTTAAGAACTGACTGGTACATTTTATGAAAAACCATTTCCAAAACTTCTATCAAAGAAATATCATCACAGTCTCCTCTGATTTCTAAAGAAATTTAAGGAAGGTTTAACCAAATTGTTTTTGCTATCTACTACTCTTTAAAGGGTCTCTAAACGTCCTTGGTAGTGGGTTAACCTGCTGGCTTTTGATTGGCCCATGGTGGGCAATTCTGATTCAGATCCTCATTGGGTCCATTCAGTTTAACCTATCTCCCATGAGGACATACCTACCTGGTACTGTAGCCAGTTGCCTACAGATGCGTACCAAGATGACATGAGCCAGAACCATAGTTAATTGTGAATATACAGTAAAACTTGCCTCCAGTACCTCCACTTTCATTCTCTATTACTTTTGTGAGATCTTAAGAAACATCTTCATGGAAGAAAGGAGGAATGTTAGAATAATTAAAAGGTAATTCAAAAAGTCAAGTTGATAGCTCATACTGCCATTTATATCTGTTCTGCTGTCTTTTGGAAAAATGTTCTCCAGATAAATATGTAGAAAAAAATTGCTTCACGCTGGGAGACTGACTGAAAAAGTGCCAAAAACCATTTTCTCACTACTCATAAGGTATAGGTGACTCAAAAGTATAAACAGGATGAAGACTAAGCTTTAACTAATATATGAAATGAAAATTTAGATCAAAATAATTAGAGGTAAAATTCATATTTTAACAGTTTTTGCTGCAGCTAAGTATCAGTACCTCCAAATGGAATACATAAATATTTAGTAGAGTATTTACAATGTCCTTCACTGGGAAGAATATTCTAATAGAGATGCCTTTGCACATATACATCAATGATATAAACAAAATCTAAAGTATATATAATACAAACAACCCTCAAAAATAATTTCAGTCTATGAGGCCAAGTCAGTATCAAGAAGTAAATGGAAAAAGTG
>NC_089779.1:10657500-10750000 GCF_040412425.1 Macrobrachium rosenbergii | reverse complement strand
GGGATGCATACCACAACACCCCATGAAGGGCTAAAGTCCACGAATACTTGACACCCCTCTAAAACACTTATAACTGCCTGTTTTAATAGTTCAAACACCAAAAATAGCCTCTAAAATGCTTATACCTGAGCATTTTAACAGTTTTATCACAAAAAGTGCATTTAGTCAAGAAAATTATATGAAAATACAGTAATTAGTGAATATTTCTATATGAAAAAATGCTGCAAATAGGCGAATTTTGTGGAATAATGTGCATATACATTCCACAGAAAAATCTGTGAATAGGTGAAGCTGCAAATCCGCAAACTGCGAATAGACAGGGGTCCACCGTGTACACACACACATACATATACAGTATATATATATATATATATATATATATATATATATATATATATATATATATATATAATTTGTCACATATACCATGTCATTTTTTACAGTCACAGATAATAAACTACAAACAATTTAATATCCTACTCACCATGCCTTAGAAAAACTTACTCCTCAGGGTATTGTAATTGTTAAGTGTTTCATCCGCAGTGGGATCGAACTGCTGTCTGGTTTGGAATCAGTGATGTACAATGAATTTGATCATTGAGTCTCTCTTCTTGGCTCAGTTGTCAGATTCACTGTAGTGTACTGTACTGTACATAATTTTTTTCTAAACTTGGCAACAGCTCAAATCCCACAGGTGACAAAGTACTTCTCTCTTACAATTCCCCAGGATGTAAGTTATTCCTGAGGTATTGTGAATGTTATATATAATATATATATATATATATATATATATATATATATATTATATAAAATGTATGTACATCATTCTGTTATATAATTTTCATAGAATGCCAACGCTCATGACACATCAGCTACTTTAGGGCAATATTTTACTAATTTCCTACAACTCCACATAAGGCTAACTACTACCATGAGCCTGATATGTAGGTGCTTGGCCAGTCTACCTGTCAAAGGCCTTTTCAACAAATTGTATCAATCTCCAGCCAGGTCTCTGGTTAATTTTTTAATATGGGTAAGAGAAATCAGCACTGAGGATTGGAGGAAGTACTAGAAGCATTGGAAATGTTGTCAGAAAGTTGTAGATGCCACATGTGCACTAATCATTTGATGAAAATAGAAGAAAGACTTCATCTAGAATAGCATAATTAACATTTGGAAAGGCATGGGCAACCTGCAAGGATGTAGTGAAGCTTCTTCATCTCAGAAACATTGCGACCACAGCTGCAACAGAGTGCTACTGAATGCCTAAAGCTGTCCCAACCTGCTATCCACTCTTGAGATGATTAACATTGTTACCCCCAGAGGATTCAAGAAAGCTGATACCAGCAAAGTATGCAAGTTTTCATAAAGACGAGGCATGAAAAACTCTCAATACGGACTGTATTGGGCCCTGATGGCTGCTTTTGTGATGGGGAGCAATGTCACCCTTGGAGGATCCAGGGAGTCCAGGACTGGTAGGTTTTACAGATTTATATTCAGAGGAGGCATGAAAGTCTCTCAGTATAAATTGTGCTTGATACAGAGTGGCTGTAGTAGACTTTTGGGACCCTCTTTAGAGTCAGAGGATTATTGGAGAAACATCCACTTATATGAAAATTATATGTAAACATTTTTTTAACTTTGAAAAATGTGTTAAAATTTCATTGTGGGGTATTGTTTTTCAGTCAGTTTTTGGTTATACTCACCTAGTTATGTAATGGAATGTGGTTACAGTGTAAATTACCACTGAAACGGGTGTCAGCTATGGATTGAATAAATTGAGCAGCATAATAGCAGTTTTTGTTTTTCAATTGAGGGTTGTAGGAAGTACTACACATTTTCAAAATGTTGTCATGTAGTTGTAGATCCCATGAGTGCATTAGCATTTGGTGTGGATGCCATGCGTGCATTAGTATTTCATGAAAAGAAATTAAGAATGAGCCCAGAAATTAAAATATAAGGTATGGATAACCTGGATGGATATGGAGAAACTGCTTCATCTCAGAGACCTTGTCCCCATAGGGGGTAAGTGTTGTCAGTGCACCTCATGTGGTGCACTGTAGGCATTACTTAAGGGTTTTTGCAGCATCCCTTCGGCCTCTAGCTGCAACTTCTTTCATTCCTTTTACTGTACCTCTGTTCATATTCATATTCCATCCTCTCCTAACAATTGTTTCATAGTGCAACTGCAAGATTTTCCTCCAGTTACACCTTTCAAAGCTGTCAATTTCCCTTCCAGTGCTGAATGACCTCTTAGGTCACAGCACTTGGCCTTTGGCCTAAACTCTATATGTATTCTATTCTATTCAGCAACATTATCACTAAAGCTGCAAAAGAATACTTTTGGAAGTATCCAGTCGCTTCAATTTGTCATCCAGCCTTGTGATGAGAAACATTGTCACCACCCCTCACATGATCCAAGAAAGCTGAGACTGGCATAGTTAGGAAGTTTGAATTTGGAGTAGGCTTGAAAATTTCCCAATATGAACTGATGGCCACATATGTGATAGGGAGCATTTTTGCCTTTGGGAGATAGAGGGATTATGGGACCAGCAGTAGTTTGCTGATTGAAATTCTGCAGAGGTGTGAAATCCTCTCAGTATGAAATACAGTGGAAACAGAATGCTTGCAGACTTTTGAGGCTCTCTTCAGAGCTGGAAGAGTAATTGTGAAACATCCTGGTTAGCGAAAATTATTAATCTTTCCTTTTGAACCACAAAATTTGTTCTAAATTTTATTTTGGAATGTATTTCTTTATGTTTTTAGCTACATTCATCTGTATATTGAAATATGGTTACATTACAAATTACCGTAGCTCTGAAGAAGCTACAAGTTAAAAGTTGAAACAGCAGTCTGCTTTGGAATGGATGAATTAAGCAACCTAGCTCCAGTTTTTGTGTCACTTGAGGACTTCAGGCTTGAAGATTGGAGGAAGTAATACCAGTATTAAAGATACTGCCAGACAGTTGTTGATGCCATGCATGCATTAGAATACGAAAAAATAAAGGAAAGACTGAATGTAAAAAAGCCTAATTAAAATATGGAAAGGCATGGACAACCTAGATAGATGTGAAGCTGCTTCATCTCAAGAGTCTTGGAGACCAAAGCTGCAAGAATGTACTTTTGAAAGAAAAATTCAGCTACCCCAACCTGACATCCACCCTTGTGATGAAAAACATTGTCACCCCCATGGGATTCAAGAAAGCTGGGACAAGCATAGCTTGCAAGTTTAAATCAAGAGGCAGAAAACCTCTGCATGAATGGCATTAGACCCTGATGACCACTCCTGTGATGGGGAGCACTGTTCCCCTTGGAAGATACAAGAAGTTGGGGAGCAGCATGGTTTGCAGATTTAAAAATAGGTTGTCAAAGCCTCTCAGTATAAAATGTACTGGATGCAGAGTGGTTGCAGACTTTTGGGGCTGTCTCTGGAGCTGGAGAGTTAATGAATAAACTTCCTAGTCTGTTAATGTTATTAATCTTCATTTTTGTGAACTGTGACGTGTTAAATTTTCATTGTGGATTCTTGTTTTCAACCAGTTTTTGGCTGTACTCAGCTACATAATAGTGTGGCTTCTGTGTAAATTTGGTGTAGCCCAGAAGGCAGCTGTAAATTAATGGCTGAAAAGCAGTCGGGTATGGAATGAATAAAGTGACAAACATAATAGCAGTTTTTGTTTGTCCCTTGAGAACTCTAGCCTTGAAGAGTGGAGAAAGTATTACATATATCAGAAATGTTGCCAGAAAGTTGTAGATGCCCCATGTGCATTAGCATTTGATGAAAATCAAATAGACTATGTCCAGAAAAGCACACACACATACACACTTACATACACTGTACATACACATAATATATACTGTATATATATATATATATATATATATATATATATATATATATATATATATATATATATATATATATATATATATATATATATATATATATATATATATATATATATATATATATATATATATATATATATATATATATATATATATATATATATATATATATATATATATATATATATATATGAGTATATATATATATAATATATTGAAACTATGCATGATAAAATCCCTTGCTATATTCCAAAGAGTAACTTTGATGCTGATGCTATTGACTGAATAAACAAATTCTTGATGTGCAATAGGCACCAGAGTACTGAAGAGAAACTTACGCAGAATCCATCATGGTTTGCACAGGATCATAGAAAAATGAAGAAAATGTGTTGGTAAAAAGTTAAACATTTACTTACTAATTTTGTTTTGTATTCAAGTGAGTAAATACAGTTGTTACAGTTTTCCACGGAAAATATATTCAGTTAATGGCTGACTGCTGAAATTGTACAATAACATCTGCAAAAATTGACATTTGAAATTCAATCTTTATTCTAAACTCAGCCTTTGAAAATTATTTTGTTTATTGAAAAATGAATTGTTGCACCAAGTATCAAAGCTATTGAGAATTTCTATTATAAAACTACACGATAATATAGCACACCATATTTTTATCTTGGCTTAAATGAATTTTTATATGAATTTGGAAAATGAGAAGTAATAGGAGTTATTTACTCATTTACAAAAATTCTTGCATTAACTAATTTTATATAATGTTTGCAGTAGAATTATATGGTAATGATGTGTAATGAGTTATTATATACAAAAAAATGACTCGTACTGATAATTTCAATAATGATAATGATACTAAGAACATAACAATAAAAACTTTCATAAAATGGTCCTCATTGTGTTATCATGAAATATTTAAGAAAATAAAAATACAGACAAGAAAATGGCTTTTTTTAATTACCCCATGTATACTATATAAATATTGTATAGTAATGTACTACAGTATGTAGAAAGACATGTAAAATGTCACATATATTATTTTGTGTAATCCACAGAGAAAACAATATTAACGTGCTGAGATTTGAGAAATACTGTATATTAAACGTAATGAAAGAAACAACAAATCTAAGAGTCTTTCCCATTCTCAGCCTGTTTTATAGAATTTGAGAGGATTTATCACAAATAAGAAATTGTACCATATTTTAATCAGTACTGTTTGAGTGGTTATCAGTTGTGCTTTTTAATCTTAAATGCCTGTCAGGAATTAACATAATTAATGTAGCAAAAATATAATGTACATAAACTAAAGTACTGTACTATATTAATATTTGATACATTCTCATTAGTGCTATGTAACAGATATTATTTGCATAATTTTTTGTTCTTTATTTTTACAGTCAAGTTCACAATTCATGAAAAATAATTACATAGAGCACTATTTACTAAGTGATAAACACATTGGGAGGATTACAGAAAAATTGTCATCTGCTGAATGGATGTTTGTTGCAAGAGAAAGCAGTTTACAGAAAAGTACAAAATTATATCTTCATGTTCCCTGATGAAAAAAGTTAAAAACCTCTATGAATTCATGGCTCAAAGGGTAAAACTGCAACCCAACAGAAAGCAATAAAAAGGTGATCAGTAGAAGAGAAGCCTACCTAAGGACTGCTCATCACAGAACACAAAGATGTTATATGAATGAATTAAGAATGATGAACTAAGCACTTTTCAGATGGGTGGTTGCTCAGTTTCAAAGACTGTCTTGGTGTCAGACAATTGCATGTTAAAGAGATGAGGTTGGCATGGTTTTACTGGCATCTCTACAAGAACTTTGGCAAAGAGAGGAGAAAAGGGTGTAAGTGAAATAAGGAATGTGAAATTGTGATATTTGTTTAAGTTATGCTTTTTTGTAGCTTACAGTGCTTGTTTTTATTCCTTTTACTCTGTTGTAGTTTAGTCTTCTATTCTCAGTCCCTTTTTCTGTACTAGTCTGCTTTACTGATGGTGCCCTTTTTTGCAAAAAATTTAATAGCACTGTATTGGAGGCATATAGATAGTCCTTTGATTCACTGAAAGCTGTTCTCCTTCATCAGCACAAAAGGGATAAAGTATCACAAGTTACACATGGACTTCAGATAAAGAGGGCTACATCCTATTACACAGGTTGATGATCCAGAGCCACATGAGCCTGTTAAATGGCTCTCTACAACTCTAAATCTCTTCCTGCAGTTGTCTCATTCTTCAGGCACAGTAATTATTTGTGTTTAAATAAATGAATATGTTATATAGCAACTTTTACTATAAAGATCATATTCCAGAAGTTGTCCTATTAAGTTTGTAAAAGAAGAACACCAGTGATCAAAGAAAGATCCATTGCAGAAACACAGAGTCTACGTGCCATGAGAAGATCTCTGGAAATAGGAATGTGTGAGATCATAGAAAGCAGGCTGGTCCATAATTGGCTCCTGCCCTTGTGGCATGCTTTACCAAGATTTATCAAAAGCCTTAAATTTCCATAACATACTTTGCCAGGTAGTAGCAACCTGGAAAATGAATTAGACGTGAAGTGTACTGTATTTGAGAAGTCCCATTTTAGTATTTTGAAGTGAAAGTTACACTCTAGTTCATAGTTTGCCTTCTTAAGTTAATCATGAATTCCTGAAAGTGAGTAGGTATAATCACAGGGAAGGTGATGCACATGGAACGATAATGATGACGATGATGATCCGAGTGTGCAATCAGTGTGTTTACCCAAAATGTAGAGTTTATCTGTGTCACTGCATAAGAACGATGGTGTGTGTGTGTGTGTGTGTGTGTATGAGGCGAGGGAAGGGAAAAGGAGCACTGATTGGTGCTATCTTGCAGTGGATGAGGAGCCTGAAGGGTCATGTGACCCAACCCCCTTGTTGCTCATCCATTAGTGCCACCCCAGGGATGTCTGTGCCTATTCCTACCACCCTCCTTGGCATCTTACAACTCTTTCTGGCTCTCAGGTTCCTAAAGTATTTAGTGACAGAAATGAATATATATAGACACTTCTGCAGGATGCAGATAAGGTTGGGGACAAAATATTCATGGCATGGGTGCACCTTTACCGATATTTTTCCCTACCTAGAGCTGTGTATATTCATAGGAATTTGATGTTAGCCTGAGGGGCAGGACTGCTAAGCCCCAGACCCCTTTATCCCTTCCATTGCCCAACAGATCAAGACATAAGTTGGTACTGACAGATAAGGAGACATCTCTACATATTCAACAGAGAGGTTGTGCCAAAGGGCAAAAAGGATAAGCTCGCTCTGATCTAGACCATCATGGAGTAAGTTCAGAAGAAATGCTGGAGACTGTATACAGCCCCCCAGCATGAATGTTTACAACCCCTAGAAACCTGATAAGAATAGTATGAAGTTTTATTTCTTATGTGAAAATGAAAAGCATTACAGTACATCCTGGACTTTCACATTTCCCACGTTATGTCTCACACTCTCCGTGATAATGATTGGGCTTTAGGCACCAAATATGAATAAAGGGTACCAAGTATTTATGGATAATTTTCATAATTCCATCACCCTTTCTGAGGAACTCTTGGAGCACGGCACCCATGCTACTGGCACTTTGTAGCTAATGAGAGGAGCACTGAAGTACTTGCATGTTCCAAGGTGCCTCAGAACATGCTGAACTTGTGCTGCAAAGGGATTACTTTTGTGATGTGTTGGCTGGACACTTGCCTCATCAACCTGAGGCTGTTCACCTGGATGATCCTGTTATGCTGGAGGATGATCATGATGCTGATACCAACCTCTACTGAAAACACCATCACCCAAGATAGGGCCAAGGTTTTTGGATCCTTCTGGATGTCTGAAGACAGCGTCATTGCAACATGTCTTGGAACAGCTGATGCTACTAGGGAGACAGAAACCCTGCCTTGTGTGCTACAAGGGTAGCAAAAGGTGAGACACTTTGTACCACTGTAGTGAGTGCCAAATGGCACTTTGCATGGGGGGAGGGAACTACTTCAAGAATACCACACCCTCTGCAAGTACTGGTCAATGCCATCTTCAAGAGGAATGGGGAATGGCTGGCCATTGTTGTCGTCCCTTTGCAATTTCCTTCAGCTGTTGCAGTTAGACATTTCTTGGCTGGATTTACCTGCTTGTTGCACATATGCTTCAATTATTTTGCAAACATGGCTAGAAAGAAGAGCATAAACAAATGGCCAAGATGATTATCATTTGGTGAGTGTTCTTGATATTTTTTATACATATTTAACATATATATACAGTATATACTGTATACATATAATGTTAAAAATTATATATATATATATATATATATATATATATATATATATATATATATATATATATATATATATATATATATATATATATATATATATATATATATATATATATATATATATATATATATATATATATATATATATATATATATATATACATACACACATATATATATATATATACATATATATATATACATACACACATATATATATATATATACAGTATATATATATATATATATATATATATATATATATATATATATATATATATATATATATATATATATATATATATATATATATTTGTTAGAGAGAGAGAGAGAGAGAGAGTGCTTGACTGAGTGACACTATTACTGAAAATGTAATGCTACAGTGTCATTAATTTTTTTGCATTTCCCATATCTTAATTACAACTCTTAGTACACCAATAAATAGATAATTTATCTAGGTGTATTATGGAACAAAAATGAAATTTCTATAAAAAATACTTTTTTTTGCAAGGTTTTTTAATACTTTTTTTTGCAAGATTTTTTTAATAGTGCAAAATTTTTTGTTCCTTAACTTCTACACATTATTCATGCAGAGTACAGTACATACATATTTTTAGCTTTCTTATTATGCTATTGTATAAAGCAATTTCAGCTACAAAACGAATCCAAATTGAGCAGTCCATCTTGAAACAAGTCAGAGCTAGACATGGTTGAACATAAATAAGTACTGTATAAACATTATTTTGCATGTATCACTCAAGTGTGTCACTTCTTACTGGGAATGTAACACTACTTTGACATTCACTTTTTCATATTTCCCGAGGATGCATCCAGCTGGAAATTTAATCCACTCTCCAAAATGAGTAGTCTGCCTTGAAAAATGTCAGAGCTAGTAAGTCAAAGGGTTAATGTTTCTGTCGGTTAGCCACAAAACATTATAATAATCTATCCTCTATTTATCCCGATGCAATCAGTCCTGTGATATTAACTGCCACTTTTGCTCACTGAATATGCTTATAATACTGTACTTGTATTATTTGACTAGTAAATCCTCTGCACTTTTGATCTAAGCAGGCAACAAAGATTCTGGGTTGAGCATTTTATGTTGCAACTCATGTTCAGTGAGTGAGGCATTTACTTCATTAAGAATTCCACCCTCCCTCTCTATCCATCCAGTAAGCATCTGCAGGAGGAGTGCCATCAGAAAAAATAATTGGAAAGCCTGTTGACAGGGTAATGCTGGAGTGCTTTAAGCTTCACCTTTCCTAAAGACCCCATCCACAAAAAGCTGTTGTTCATTTTGAGTAAGCTGTTTTTCTCTACCAATTGCCTAGATTCCTTCCCAGCTGTCTACTACTAATGATCAAGACTGTTTATCTATCAATCATTCTTTGCTCTCAACTTGGTGCTTTGAGAATTATTCTTAGAATTTTTTTGTAATTTCTCATACTTATAATTATCCAGTTCATATCTTGTAAGTGAAATCTGAGGATGGTATTCCTGGATTTCCTTTTGCCTCTTGATCATCAATTATTTCTGTATCCTTCCTTGTTCTTTTAGACTAAACCAGGAATCTCTGCTAATGAACCTTCTCTTATTGATGGATATCATGAGATTTAAAGGTTTGTAACCCTGTTTATTTTTTACTTGTCTCCTTTTTTAATCTCTTTTCTTGTTCCACAGCCATAGATTTAACAGAACATTATGGGTAAATCCACAAGTTGCTGGATGAATAATGTACAGAACCACAGTTGTGGGACCATAATGGTAACATAGTCCCCATTTGTCTATTGACACAAAGACTATCTTTAAAGGGACCCTTAAATAACCCAGGAAAATGAGACAACACAGACTCGAAGATCAAGAAGAGTTGCTGAACTAATAGTTACTTTCCATTTGCATAGATGTTCACCAAAAGAAATTTCAAGGGAGGATGAATACATTATACAGAGGAAACTCGAATGGAAAGATTCAAGGGTGCCCATGAGGTAACTAGGGTGTCCTTCTTAGAGAAATAAATGATCCCATCACTTGATAGTCTTTGGCTTACTACTGTATACTGAAAGATTTTAATTTTCATAAGGGATATGTTTTTATATCCTTTTTCCTGGAAGCTGACTTATTGAGTGTCAAAATTGTTTCATTTCATCTTCATTGTAAGTCAGGTTTAGTGGTTTTCCCTAAATAACTGAGTCAGCAGTTGTGAAAAACTACCAAATGTTACATATATCAGTAATGTAAACAACAAGATAGCTTTCTTCCTTAGTTGTGGTTTATTTAAAATATCTGTGACTGTATTTTTTCTCTTAAGCAGCCATACAAAACTTAAGTGACTGTTTCACCCATGCTACTTCCAGGTTTTGGAATTCTTTCAAGTTCCCACACGGTTTTACTCTTTCACGAGGTTGATTTTCCTTCTGTCTGGGTTAAACCCTACACTTTCTGCACAGCATCCTTTTTGCTTCAGTTTTTCTTCTCAATCCTGGGCTGAGGGAAAGCATGTGACATCCTACAAGTCAGTCTTTTGAATGCTGGAACCAGTTCTTTATCCATGAATTATGATGCAACACTCACTTCTGAAAGCTGTTAATTCCTTTTTTAATGAATCTTTATAACACACTTCAATACTAGGTAATGGAAGAAGATTTCAGAGTCCATAAGAGCCCTTGATACAGTACAATGAGTACATCAGAATATAGTGTTACAAGTTGATCTGAATGCCCTTCTTTTCCTTCCTTGTAGGGTTTGTTTTTACACTTTTGCTAAGTTCAGGTGAAGTATATTTACCCTTCTTTCTTTCATTTTCACTACAGTGTTATCTTTATTGTCTCAAAATGAATTTCAGCTTTCAATGCAGCACAAAGGAACGCGTGCTTGAGAATATCACTAAGTCCACGTCGGAGGGTGAGTGAAATTTCAGTTTGTTTAAAAACCTTCTTTCTCTTCTTGTTCTTCATCATTGCTACCCTTACAATAATAGATTAGTGAATTCAACAGTATTTCAATTCATTGTAGTCTGCAAAAAATATTTCTTCCATTTTAAAAAGAAAATTAGTGCACTCGTTGTTGTTCCCAGAGTTTTCTTCCTGTTATTACTTTACCCATTTTTAAAATAAAAAACTTACCACAATTTCATGACACCATAAACATTAGAAGAGGCAATGTCATTCACAAATACTGAATACCTAAGTTGCATGAAAACAATCTTTATGGCCATCAAGTCCGTAATGTATAGTCACAAAATTTCTTTTACTCAGTCAATTAGTAGTCTCTAGTTCTGTCTGTCTCTAGAAATTAAAACCAAGTCATGTCAGCCAACTGAATTTGTGTCAGATTTATTTTAATAGTCCAGAACAATTATGCATGATTTTTATTTTCAAGTTTCAGGTTACCAGTTGCAGTCACTGAATGTTAAAACTTGTCAGTAATTTATCATTTAACATGACAGTTAAGAAGTATATTTAGTGGTTTACAGAAATACATTTTTGTATACCAGGGATGTCATCTATACCCTTGTTTATAAACATTCGTGAAAGTGATTTCCAGGTACAAAATAACCTAAACCTAATTACTGTACAGACATTGAGCCCAATTTCAAATATCAAAGTATTTGAGTCATGGCCAAATCTGGAAACGTGTTCACATTCTTGTTCAGAAGTAAGCAGAAAATACCAAGATTGACAAATAAAAGTTATATTTTAGTGTAAATTAATATCTAGGAATAACATATGTCTATATTGTTATGACAGTACTCCAGTAATTTTATATCAAGATTTTGGATAGTAATAATAATAGTACTGTATCAGCAAACTACTGTAGTAATAATTCTCTTACTTCAAAAAATATTCACAATACTAACACTTTCACCTATATGTTGGGTGGACCAAGAAAATATAAATATGGTCTAATTTTATGCAAATGTACTTATGTTTTGAGAGAACCACCCAGAAAAAGGTGTCTAGAATTTGTGTAAATGTGTGTGGTCAAGACTAAAACAGAATAATTCACCTCCAAAATTTAGAAGTTGCTAGAAATACAATACAGAATAAAACAGAGTAGCAAATGCCAAACAACACACACAACCAATGACATACACACCAGCAAACTAAGTAACTGAGGACCATCCCACTGTGTGTTCAGTAACAGACTCTAAATGTAGTGTAAATTTAGCCTAACAGGATCCTCTCTCATCCTGTTGCCTGAACTTTAAATTTTTTATGATAATTTTCATCCAATTTTCACCCAAGTGAAACTAGTCTTGGTTTTGTTTTGAAGAAACCTACGAGCCCAAAGCATAAGTATATATGAACAAAATAGTCCAACATAAAATAATAAATGAAAAGGAAAACTTAAAAGGCAAGGATATTTGAAACTTAATTACCAAGTGTCAGTTCCATTTCAACATAATAATGTAAATTATATTCAAAATAAAAAACAGAAAAAATGAAAAACAGAAAAGTGAAAATAAGTAAACTTCACAAAAATACATATACCTCCTACAAGGAGTACTCACAAAGTGCCAGGGAATGGAGGGGTTTGTGGCGGTGTGTGAGAATGACGAGGCCTGGTGTAACCAGGGCCTCCAAGGGATGTCAGAGTACCTCCCCTTGATCCTCTGCCTGGTAAGAATGGATCTCGCTCTTCTGAGGTCCCTGGTTCAGCTCTGTAAATGGATGATGACACATTACACTAAAAAAAAGCTTTTCCTCCAAATGAATGTACTGTACTGTACTTGCTGTCTGTTGAAAAGCTCCAAGGCCAGTCTGGCTTTTCATTTTGTTTACTGCCAGTTCTCGTTACTGGCATTCTGCTTTTATGCTTTTATCTTGCACATCCTCAAAGCGGACAGTTAATGAATGCACACATTATATTGATTACATCTAGATTTATATTTTACATGATTAGTTAATGGTTAACAATATCAACTAAAAATTTACCACTTGTAAACTGTAAGCATTTATACATCACAACTAAAATCTAATTATTATACTGCTTAGAAGCTAATTACACAATTTGTAGAAGACTTGTGGCTCCATCATATTGTTTCCGAAGTGACTCAACATACCTTTACAGTGATAGTGCACTGAACATTATGACATGAAAACTGGACAGATGCTCAATAAAAATATGTTTGATTTGAATTATACAGGAGAAAGCTATTGGAGCCAGATTTCCATTTTTATTTTTATTAGACGAATCATCTCAGCAGTTATAACCAAAGATCAAACAAACAATGAATTATTTTTTTCTGTCTATTTTGCCTCTAAAATTGGTAACGAGACAATTCTGAAGGCAATGGAGTAGGAGAGTACTCTAGTTCAATACCATTAAATACAGTGTTACAGACCAAAGTTGTTACAGTGAATGGATCTTAATAGTCTGTAAGGAGAACAGTCTTGGGTTTTTCCTAAGCATCAGCAAAATGTATGATTATTTTGACAAAGCACATCTTATTGAGAATGTACTCAGCCACATGAAATTCATTTAAGTCTTATCATTTTACTGAAATAAAAAAAAAATGGTACCTGAGAGTCATGTGCTCATAGTAGAGTTATGAAAACATAATTCAGTCCTCTTCCTCACAAATACTGGCACTCCTTTGTTGTTGGGAAGAGAGCTTAGGAGCCAGCAACAGAAATCTGATGCCTGATGCTTTGCCCATTTTAGTGTAATCTGCTCAGGTCTCGGGTCCTCTTAAGGCTGTCCAACCTCTTTAACTACCATATTTGATGGCTTATAAAACCCCTTTTTCTCAAAAAATAGCTAACAAATATCACCTAAGTCACATTTACCCAGACGCTGTACAATACCATTACTGTACTTGTATCCAGGCAAACTCCAAAATACTGTAGTAGTATTACCAGTATTTACTCAGATATCATATAACATTATCATTATTATTATAACTACTTTTATTATTATTGTGGGTACTTTAATTAAGAAAGAATTGTCATAAAAATTAGAGCTGTTTGTAACGACATGAATTTCTTAGTTTAGTACCTAACTTGAAAATGTTAAAGTAATGGTTTCCAAGCTCATTTGTAATTTTCTGTCTAATTATGTCATACCTGGCACATATACCTTAATACTGTATGACAGTTTTACATATTCTTTAGTTTCTAAAATAATAGTAAGTAATACCGACAGTTATCATTGTTGCTTTGGGCCTCACTAGCATCACCATCTATTGTTGCACTCTGCAGATTCCCAGTCATGCTTATAAGCCATTGCTATTTTGTGTATGGGTGTTTATCACAATTAAGGTCTTATCACAGCTAGTGTCATCATAGCAGCATGCATTGTTGGAAGACAGTGATACTGGCATTTATGAAATCATAATAACATGCATTATTTGAAGACAGTGACACATTTAATGATGATGAGTTTTTAGTCTGTGATAATGATGATGCTAATGAATTTTTAGGATTTGAAGATGATTACAGTTTTTGTTACAGAACACTGATGTTTTCCAGATTGCCTATTGGGGTGTTGCATTTGATGACTAGTATATTGGTAGCTTACCCTCTCAAAACGATGCTTTTTGCAATACCTAAGGTGCTTCTGTTTCTTCCTGCCATGTTTTATTATTGCATTCATGTACGATATTTTGATTGTAAATGACCTCTCTGCTTGTCTGATTTCTGACTTTACTGGTAGGTTGTCATAAAAGGTTTTCTTCTACTGTATACCTCAGTTGCTTTTGTAAGTGACAGTTGAATTATTATTAAAAAAATATTTTGTCTGCTTCCTAGCTGCAATTTTTGTCCAAGCTTTTTTCTGTTATACTGTAGCTATATATTTAAGTAACAATTAATGCTTACATATAAACACTGAAACTTTTTTCGTAGCATTCCCTGCAGAATTGCGGGGCTTATAATGTCATTAAATTCAATGCTAAAAATGTGGTACCTCAACTTAACAGATTTTGTTACTGTACAGACTTGTCCAAGTATGGTAAAAATAAGAATAAATCGCACTTAACTGAATAATCCGCCAAGTACACTGAGAGTTATCAGATAGTGAAACAAATTTGTCAAAGCAGGCCACCTTTTGCACATTGTGGAATACAATAATTTGCTAAGTGCACTAGAGTTATCAGATGGTGAAATGAAAGCATGCAACCAAAAGTTTCCTATTTGAACACGTAAATTTGGTGCCTTTGTTAACAGGGTAAGTAACCTTTCATGCCCTACTGTTTGCTTGCTGCAGTTATTCATTTGAAGGTTGTTCTCTGCCTCATTAAGGGCATGCATTCTATTTCAACAAGACGTGTTTTTGCTCTTGCAAGTAAAATATGTGCATACAGGTATTTTTTTTTTCATGTTAAAGGTTCTAACTACAGAGTACAATATATTTACAAAATGTTAAGGTACTTGCAGTACATTCTGTTTAAAGTGAAAGACTCACTCTTTGTTTACCTCGTAGTATATATGTGATCAGAAATTCTAAGATGTTTGGTAAATAAAGACCAGTTGCATGCATCTGTGTACTACTGTCTTTCAGAATAGGCAATCACACTGCTACAAATTTTATTAATGAAATGTATAAGAACAGGTTCTTATGTGAATTTTTTGTATGAGTTTGTGTATTATGCATATCTTTTTAAGCATAAGTAGGTAGAACTGCTGCAGTTGGCCACATTTTTACTAGGTTGTATTGGATGTGTTGCAGATATGACTCTGAAATTGAATGATAAATAAATTAATATTTTAAATTGAATGATAACCACAAAATACCATTTAGAATAGGTTATTAAGTACAGTACTGTGTATGGAATTGCCTTATATTATTAAGGGAGTTGGCTCCAGGGTATCATGTAAAATATATGCCAATCTTTGTTACTTATTGGGAGGGTAGACATCACCAGATGTCCATTAAGTTGAGGTGCCACTGCATAATACAATGCCACATGTAAATCCTTTGACTTTTTACTTAATTTTCTTAGCTTCCCTTTATCTTGCTGGATTACCTCTCTGACTCCATTTCAGTTGTCTGATTATCAAGGAAGGATCCCAGTTCTAGCACTGGAAATCCATATTCAAAGCTCATTGTAGAAAGTATCTTGTATCATTACCCACACAAAAATGGGTAGACATAAGAGATGTTAATGTTAATACATATTCTTATTGATATCTCAGTGGTGGAACTATCAAGGTGGGTTGATTATTGAAGCAGGACTCTTGCATTCTTTCTGCTTTGCCTAATAATATAATAAGGGAAAGATAAATACAATAAAGACAAGAGATTTCTTTCCAGTGTCCCATGAGGACCAATCAGTTGAAAGCAAAGGTAACTGGTTTCAGTATCAGTACTTTGGAGCCATAGGAAGCTAGACAAATAAGAAGAAAATATGAGATTGTCCATGAAGTTTTTACACCTGATTCATGCAATAAGTATCTGATATTTGATATAACCTTATGGATCTAGACAGTTTTGATGTGTATAGGGATATCATACAGTGAATATGTATGAGGATATTGAATGTGTTGGTTTGTGCTGGCAGAAATTTCCCGACTTTGCTGGCTTGATGCTAGATGGGGTTTCAGAGGCTCCCTGATCCCTCAATTAGTCCTTAAGGAATAAATTTTTCAATTTTTGTAGAAATGGCCCTTACATTGTGTGGTTATTTTCTATCAATGAAAAATATTTTATGCCATTTAATGCCTCAGAATTCTCCCTAGTAAGCAGTATAGATCAGTATTAACTGCTGAATTATATGCCATTATGTAGAAAATATCTTTGAAGGTCTTTAAATAGGGGAAAGTATGCATATATTATGAAGGATAATCAAAATAAAGGCAATCATTTACATTGGTCTCTAGTGAGAAAATGCAATTTTAGTCATCAGTGTAAAACAGCCTTTTGAGAAAACATGAGGAAGAATGATGAACACAGTCACTGCTACAAAAGCATCAAGGAAACTGCAACAGTGACTTAAAAAAAAAAAGGTTATATTACAGCTGGTAAGGGCTGAAGGCCTCTCACATTCTCTGGGTAACTAGGATCTGTGTCCCTGCCAAACATTATTAACTCATTGTTTGTTAGGTTTTTCATATCAGCTGTGTAGGTTATTAGTTTAGAGATGTATATCTTGATCTAATTGCTTTCTCTCCTAAAATTAAAGGACTGAGTGCTATAAAAAAATTGAACACTTACTTTATGGTCATCGAAAAGAAAATAATTTACAAAAATGCATACAGTTTACACTATACATTTGTGTATTTTTATGCTTGACAAATACATTAAATTTAATAAAAACTACCTTAAAAACATTTATGAGTTTATTCTACATTTCAAGTGACCATTTATTCATGACAGTTATACCATGTGCTTTTGGTGACCTTTTTGGGAAAACCACTAAAATGGTAAACAAATTGCTAACCTTAGCAAAACCCTGCCTGAACACGTAGCTTAGGAGTAAAGAAAAAAATAAACTGATAGTTCACAGATATGTACTCATGACCCCTCTTTATCATTGTCATTTTGACAGAAAGTGTATCATCTATTCTAGCTAAACTCATATCTATCTTTTATGGGGCAAAATAAGAGGAGCGTGCGCAGTCAAATTATCCTAGAGACTTCCAACTAAATGGCATTTAACCATAACTTTCCATCAATCTTCCAAAAAGGGGTTGAAAACTGTATTGTATATTTGCAGCTGAGTAAGACGATGTTCAACATAGTTTGAGGCTGATTTAAACAGTATTGTACATTACTGGCAATGAAAATAAAACAAGAAAGGACTCATTGTAACCACTATGATTTTTATCTTTGCAGTAAAAGATCAAAATAAATCATCCATAAAATATTTAAGATTATATATCCATTGAAAAGTGGCCCTGGTAAAAAACAGTCCATTCACCTCAAATGCAGATTTACATACTGTATTTAATGTTATAAAAAAGTAAGGAAAGAAATAATGAAAGGGATTTTACCAAGAGTAGGGTGCTCTTTATGACAGTCTTCTGTAATACAGCCTCCTGTCAACTTGGGTAGTAGCAAGGCATACTCAGCTATTAGTACAGTTGACCCCCACTTATTTGCATCTTCACCTATTCGTGGATTTTTCTGTGGAACATATATCCACATTATTCATATTTTTGTGACTAAATACATTTTTCACGATAAAATTATTAAAATAGGCAGGTATAATTGTTTTTAGAGGGGGTTTTTGGTGTTTGAACTATCAAAATAGGCAGTTATAAGCATTTTTAGAGGGATGTCAAGTATTCCCAGATTTTAGCTATTCGTGGGGTTTGTGGTCCCTGTCACCCACATATCCTGGGGTTGACTTATTGGGTAACTAGCTCAGGCTCATTACTGTAGCTCATGCTGCAGGTGGCACTGATCCCTCATTTTCTCTTATTTACCCAAGGTTAGAATATATTTTCACATTGTATTAGCACTTGTTAGAATTAGGTTTTGATACTTTATAATTACAGTAATGTTATAAATGTGAAGTTTGTAGCAGAAGGGAAACAAATAATGTGGGGATCAGTATTTTTTTAAAATTTTTACCAAAAGTAGGGACATCTCATAAAATTCCCCTGTAAGGAAACTACTGTTGAGCGGACAATAACCAGGGATACTCAAGCTGTAGTACTGCATAACTAACCTGTGCTCATTTCCATAGCTCATAAGTAGTTGATGCCACTATGTCATTTTTTTCTTAGAGTTTACATACGATTATTAGAAGGGAAAAAATAGTGGAATAATGAAAATTTTGACATCACATATTGATTATTGGACGATGGAGGCGTTGATACCTTACAATACTTATGGGTTTCTTAACTTTTTATTTATAATTGTGAGGTAGAAGAGAAAAATAAGAAAAAGGTATGAAAATTGTTACGACATTTTAAAATTTTTTCTAAGAGTACAATGCTTCTTTTGGAATCCAGCTAGAATGTAGCCTACTGTCAACTTAGACTGCCCTGCACCATAGCTGGAAATTACTCTACCTAATTTCACAATATATTATATAGTAAATAAGACTAACATACACTGGACCTTGGCCTATACAGTAGTTGGGTCGAGTACCATCATTGCCAATTGTAAAACTTACTCAAACAGCATATAATTATATAGCATGGAAAGAGAAACCCACAAGATTCTTGTATATAACTTGTTTACTGGTAAATATTTACATATTACTTTTGATCTCGAGTACTTTCAGGTCCTAACTGTGACCCTTTTTCAAGAGATGAGGTAGTCAGGCTGGTTCAAGGCCAAGCAATCTTCTGGAACTTCTTCTCCCTGTGCTGTCATTTATATGATGGCTGTCCTGGTTTCCATTTTCTTGACAGTTGTTAATCTCCTCCTGTTGGTCTGATATCCTGATCTGATGGTCAGTGGTATTAATCCTTGTGGTATGTGAGTAGTCACCATCGGTCTGTTGGGCAGGAGACCTAACCTCCAGGTCAGAAGGGTCGATCTTAGCTTCTTTTAATATTAAAGATCGGCTTATGGGATCTTCTGAGGTAAATCCTTTGTTTCCTTCTATCACTTTAATCTGTCTGATGAGTGCCCCTTCCACTACCCTCCTATGACTGAGGGTAGTGGAAGGGGCACTCATCAGACAGATTAAAGTGATAGAAGGAAATAAAGGATTTACCGCAGAAGATCCCATAAGCCGATCTTTAATATTGAAAGAAGCTAAGATCGACCCTTCTGACCTGGAGGTTAGGTCTCCTGCCCAACAGACTGATGGTGACTACTCACATACCACAAGGGTTAATACCACTGACCATCAGATCAGGATATCAGACCGACAGGAGGAGATTAACAACTCTCAAGAGAATGGAAACCAGGACAGCCATCATATAAATGACAGCACAGGGAGAAGAAGTTCCAGAAGATTGCTGGGCCTTGAACCAGCCTGACTACCTCATCTCTTGAAAAAGGGTCACGGTTAGGACCTGAAAGTACTCGAGATCAAAAGTAATATGTAAATATTTACCAGTAAACAAGTTATACACAAGAATCTTGTGGGTTTCTCTTTCCATCTTCAGAAGAAAACTGAAAGAAGTTTTTGCTTGGTTCATTATATAGCATAGAGTTATGTTTCCAGTTACGGTATTGTAACTCATCCATCCCATCGGCTTATATCAGCAATTTTTTATTTTTTTTGCTGTCAATACAGGTGATATAGCACAAATACATGTGTAAAGAAACCTTAAGTACTGTAAGTATGGAGGAAGAATAAAAAATAAATTTAAAATGGGAAAAAATGTTTTGTGCTGCTCTCCTTCCAGTTTATTTAAGTGATGGTTCATCATTTCTGAGCTGGAAAGAGTCCTGTAAAGTGGCCAATGTAAAACACTGTTGATGGCACCTTCGTACAGGGTAGTAGCATTATAGTAACCATGGATGACTTGCAAATGGGACTAAAATTGGATGATATATATTGCTTTTTTTTATTTCATAAACACTTTTTGTCTAGGCCTACTTTTATTTTCTTTTATAGTGCAACAATAATTAAATACTGGTAAGAAATGTTGACATAAGTACATAGAGGTAGTTTCTTGCTGCCAGCACTCAGGAGTTTCTAACAGAGGGTCAGTACTTTTCAGCTGCTATCCCTGCTGGCATTAATTATTTTGCTATTAAGGCAGTCCCCACTTACTGGCGGCATCGGTTAACGGTGTTTCAGTTCTATGATGCTCAGCTTTTTGGCACCAGTAAGTGATTTTCGGTGCCAGTAAGCAGTTTACTGGTGTCGGTAAGCAGTTTATCGGTGCTGATAACCAGATAATGGCGCCATTAAGTAGTTTTGTCTGCGCTGAAGGCATCGTAAATGCCATTATTACCATAATTATTGTGATGTTCCGGTTAACAACGATTTTCAGTTATCGGCTCTTAACCGATAACTGTATACTGTACAAAGTGGCACCTCAACTTAATGGACAGCTAGGGTGGGGTCTTCCACTGCCATTATGTACTGAAATCTGCTAAGAAACAAAGACTGGCATATAGACTACTTGATAGGGTATTCTAGGGTCAGCCAACTTGCAAAACTTATAGTGTACTGTACTGCAATTCCATATAAAGTATTTAATACCTATCCTACCAAGTATTTTATAAATATCATTCAGTTTCAAATACTTACCATTCAATTTCAGAGAAATATCTGCAAAATGAATTGCTTCTAAAAATACTGTTTGAGTGTTGTATAAAGATATGTAAAATACTATATATAAAACTCATACAGCATTAAAAAAATAAAAAAAATGTTCTTGTTAAACATAAGTTAACGAGAACTCTCGCAAGAAAAATAGAGAGAGACAATAAAAGGTAAGCAAACACACTGTAAATGAGCAGTGTGTCCTAGCACGATATGAGTGTGTGTGTATACTGTGCACTATGCACAGTATACACTGAAAAGTATCTAACACTACATTACTGTATTAGTACATTATAGTACTGTATTAAGTAAATGTCAATAAAAATAATGTAAGAGAGAGAGATAGGCTCACACTAAGTGTTACCATTTCCTAATTTGATGCACATGTACTTATATCATGCAAACACATGCACAGACTAAAGAAAAAATTACAGTACATACAGCACAATGATGCACTCAATAGTTGTCACTCCTTATACAGGGGGTTCCGTTCCTGGCTGAACACTGCTAACCAAAAATCAACTATAATAGCGCCAATAAACCACATAATGGCTGCATTAACCTGTTATCGGCGCCGATAAACCGCTTACTGGTACTGTACCGAAAATCTGGTTAATGACATCGTTACCCAAGCGCCGTAACACTGAAATGCTGTTAACCGGTGCCGCCAGTAAGCGGGGACTGCCTGTAATCCCAAAATATGCTAAAAAGCAATGAATGGTTTTTTATGTTAATTGCAATGATTTTCCACCCTGCAATCACATTAATAAGTGTAATTCTTTTAACCAGAAAATTTAGAATACAGGCAGTCCCTGGTTAATGGCGATCCGGTTTTATGGCGCTTGTTTAGCGACGAAAATTGGCAATTTTTGGGGCTGAAAATCGCCAATTTCTGCTTATCAGCGCTGATAAATGGGTATGGGCGCTGATACATACCTAACAGAGGCGCCGATGACCGTAAATCGGCGCTTTTCGGCGCCGATAAGCACCAAAATTCGCTGATTTTCGGTTATCATCACACCCTCAGAACAGAACCCCTGCCGATAACTGGGGACTGCTTGTACTTGCAAGAGCAAAAACACAAAAGATCATGTTGATAACACAGTGGCGAATACTGGAAGCAAAGGATTAACTCTCACGGGCTCAAACAGTAAAGCGTCGGCTGTGTTCATTTGTTTGCCATCCATCCTCGCAGGCACAAGAGGAAAGCATTGGTTATGTGTGCATGCTCGTGCATTTGTTCACCATCCACTTTCACAAGCACTAAGAGGAAGGTACTGGCTGCAATGTGCTTGTGTTTGTTCACCATCCACCCTCACAGGCCCACCCAGGAAAAGTGTCAGTCAATGTGTGTCTGTTCATTCACTGTTCAATACGCCTAGCATACTAAACGGGTTATCCGCTAAGGACGAAAGGTCATCTGCTTGGGTGCACTAGGTCACTGTCTGATAACCCTAGCACACCTACCAGATTTCTACAGCAAGTACGTATGTAATATTTTTATTTTCATCAGACTCCGTGAGTCTGTTAAATGAGGAAATCTTCTAAGTTAAGGTCTGTGAAGTTCAGGTGCCACTGTCTAGTTTAAAATGACAAAAAGAATAATCAAGTCGGTTAAAGACTTGCCCCAATTAGGTAGTATACAATATTTTGTTCTACACAGAAACCTAAGCCCTTATTGTGATCTGCATTTTAGGTGAATGGACCATATAATCAGTCCTTTCCCTTATTGTTAACAATGGTATAGTGCTCTACAGTGAATATTTGTTTCACTATTTAAATATGATGGATTTGAATGACCAGAATGAATGCAGTTTCTTAGTATATAATGGGATTAAATTTATGTAATTTCTTGGCAGATTAATTATGACCAGAATAAAAAAGATTCAAATAAATTGGAAGTTTTGTTTAGGGAGCAAACCAAATGTTAGGTACAAAAGTGAACACAGAATGATCCCTCAAAGAACAGTTACATAGCATGATGAATTCTACATGTTAAACAGTAATTACATCAAAATATCAAATGCTCATATCATTCTAGCTTGAGAGACATTAAATTCACCATGAATGGGACAAGATAGCACTTCCTGTGGCCAAATTCACAAAATAAAAAATGTCTATATGAAAGTTGTAAATAAAACCATAAACATTTCATGCTTCAATATGTAGGGTGACCAAAGAGTACTGTACTATATCTTTTGGGATGTAAGGCTTAAACTTTAATCTATATTTTATAGTTGTGGTATTGAACAGCCCTAAGCTTGACAGAGTTTGGATAAGTGAAATTTACATTTATATCTATTATTCTAAAGGCAGCTATTTTATTTTTAACATGCAATATTTTTATTGTTCTAACACCAAATTGGTAGTGTGAGCACTATGGCAGGTGTTTTCTTTTCTCAGGATCTTAAATTTTATACAGTGGTGTAAGGGAACCAAGAAATTTATCTATTGGGATTTTTTCTTGTAGAATTTTATGGTCTTTTCTGAGTTATGTCCTGTAAGGTAAACTCTGGTTTTAGGTACCTTTTTTGTATTGAAATGTCATTTTATCCACCAAAACATCAAAATATATAAAAAATGTTAACCCCTCTATTGTATAAGTAGGGTGAGTTTTCTGTTCTGCTAAATGAAGTACAGTAATCGTTAATATCTGAAAGATTACCATTGATTTACCACTACTACTTGGAAAAGATATTTCAGTCAACTACATCAACTACAATTATTATATTTATATGCACCTGAAATAAATATACATTATTTTTGTCAAGCTTTAAGTAAGTGTATTCTGCTGTGTAGTATTGTGTGGTGCAGTAGAGTACACTAAGAGTGTTTTTAACTTTGCGCCACTGCTCCAATTTTCTTTCTCTTGAAATCTGTCCCAAAACACAATAGTCAAGGCAGTGAAGTACAAGTACTGTACAGTACTAAAACATCTATTTGAAAAGTAATTACTAGATTATTGAAACTAAAAGAAAATATTTTAAAATTCTGAAAATAGCAATTTAAGAACACTTTAATTTTATTAGAAAAGTTTAATAGCAGTATAATAGTCAAAATGGTCTTTGTCTGCGTCAAAACAAGTCATGATAATGTCAACATTAGGCAGTCATATTTATAAGTGTTGCTGGCATGAATGCTATTGCCTCATAAAATACATTAAAATATGAATAAAACATACTCTTTAACATACTGTCAGACAAATTAGGATCTCATTTCGTCATCTTTCTAGTTTCTAATTGTGAGAATTAAATATAAACTTTCAATAGAAATGTTTTCTCTGCACTATAAATATTGTGAACCTTCAATTTACAATGGTTCACATCTTGGCATTTTCACTTTCACTCACAATTACAAGTCAACACACATTGTTATCGTTGCTTTGGTCCAACCAGTGTGAAAAGAGTAAGCATTTACTTATCACTGACAAAAAAGTACTAACATGTACAGATTTATTCAAAGTGTTACCATACAGGCTTATGCTAGCCACAGGGAAAACAACAACTCTCTTCTAAAAAAAATACTAGTTGATATATTCACTCAGATGCAGCACTCATTCATAATAATAAAAAAATTCAACCTTACAGTGTGGAACTTTAAATGAAATCATATTTAGGAATAAACTACTGTATAACTGTGATGAAACCTCAGTGCAGTCCTCTCTTGTATACACTGTACTGTACATGCTTCAAGAAAAAAACAGAAACCTACACTCACACAATTACTGTATCGGCATTTAATTAACAGGGATAGCCCTCACCAAAGAGAACACATTTCTGGAAACTTTTATTTTACCAGTATCATACATCACAGCATCTCAAGAAAGTGATTATCATCTCCCACTTGTTTTGATAACCACAGTATGATATATCAGATCTGACTACAGGGGCACCCTATGAATCCCATTCCATCTTTCAGATTTATGCAGATTACGATACTGTACAGTATTGAAAATAGACTCAGTCTTTATAGCTGATGAAATTTTCATAACAGAACTTTTAGTAAAAAATAAAATCTTTGTTCATGTAAATACAAAACGTTCATATAGTTTACAAAAAATTGTATGGTCTTCAAAAAAGAAATTAAAATGTTTTGGAAGTTATAGTATCATCTGATAAGAAATCTTCTATTACAGATACTGTATGTAAGAAATTCAAAATATATCTTAAAAGAATGGATACCAGAGTTCTGGTACACCATAGAAAATTATGATAACATTCAATTGAACTACTTATCTTTCCCAGAGTAGCAGCAACTGATGCTTAAAGTTCTGCCAAGAATGCCAAAACATAACTAAACTGACAGCACTGCTACGAACATCATAAAGCCTAAAAGTTTAAAGAAGTGAAATGAAACTATATATAACATTTCATTCCAATGATATCTTGGTAGTTCCTTAATTCCTATGGCCTGGGAACTTAAACATGAGAGCTTTTTGCACACTTCTGTTAAAGCCAGGGACCTGAGGAGGCACTTATAGTTGTGACAAGGAGCTTTCTTAAAAGATAAGTATGAAATTAGTCTTTGGATAAGATGGCAAATGTAAGAACACCCTTAAATGACAGTTTTTTCAGTTTTGCGACCTATATTTGTTTCTTTTAGCAAACAGGAACGAGCATGTTGTTCCCTTTGCTTCGCTCTTTTCGTTCACCTTTTCCTCATGTGCTCTGGATTAACCCTCCCCAGAGGAGGGTTCTTCGATATACTGTAGCTAAAAAAAAAAACCAAACCTGGTTATTAACATATTTCCTGCCATATAAGATGCATTAGAGTATACAACATCCCCAGAATTTGGCAAGGGTTTATTGACATTACTGTTCACCAGTGATAACTCTCATATCAGTGTGGCTGACGAAAAAGCCATGTTTCATCTGTGCAAGGTGTTAATACAAAAAAAAAAAAAACAAAGTCCATCTTGCATCTACAGCATAAACACAATAATGTGTATTAAATTTTGGTTTTAATATTCAGCTGATGATTCATCCATACTTGGAGGTAAAGAGCACAATGTCAAGCCACAGAGTGTTGGAAAACAAATATTGTATATACAATATTTATATAAATTAGCTCTTGACTAAATGTGAATTGTCATACATCCTACTAGGCTTCCAAAACTTAGGATTGTCTAATAATTCATTAGTGTCTTACAATTAGAAACCACTTACTGTTTCATGCAAAACACTAGCACAAGCAACAGCAAGTGCAGTAATGAAATAAGCAACTGAAATGAGAAACAGCAGTTTGTTGTGGCTAGTTATCATAACTATTGCACACAAACATTATGAGTTGTGTGACAGTTGTCAATGTGTTAAAAACCTCCAATTCTCACTGGTAACTTCCATAAGTAAAAACAAACAATTTTGATTCATCCTTCATGCTATGGAGAAGGTCTGAAGAAAGTATGCCAATATAACCTAAGCTACAGGCTGTACCTGTGACTGAAGAAGTGAACAATGGGCAGGCTGCAAAACATTTTGGAATAAGCAAAAGTAATATTTGAAACTGGCAAAATCACATCTTCACTTAATTTAAAATTAACTTACATTTCTGAATAATAAAAGGTAAGCTGCATTTTTAATCCAACTTTTTTAATTTACAAAAAATGCATCTACAAATTATATTTCATGTAGTAACTAACAGCAATGAGGATGTTGACATTAGCTGAGTAGCTATCATTTGGCAAAGATGATGTCACTAAAATTTAATCAGCTGATGATTTTCAGAATGTTAACATTACCAGAATGCAAATGGCATACAATTGCAATGTTCATATTTTATAACTTAACAATACATGTACAGTAATACAACTGGATACAGTAGGTAAGCAACAGTTTGATTAAAACTATCATTACTCTAAATTCAGTTGTATTATATTTGATTTTATCTCTCTCTCTCTCTCTCTCTCTCTCTCTCTCTCTCTCTCTCTCTCTCTCTCTCTCTCTCTTTCTTTTGGGGTCATTTGGGAACTACTGTGTCAAACAATGGTGTTTAGGTATTAGTCTAGCACTGGTAACCAAACCTCCGAGGCCTACCCACCTAATCATCAGGGTAATAGATGCAGAGTGATTTCTGGAGGATTTTTTTTTTTTTTTTTTTTTAGTATAACTTATATGACAGGAAATGCAGCACATAATCACAAATAAAATGTGAAAAAATTATGAGACAGGCATATATTAGGAACATTTTGTATGTTTCATTTCAGAACAAGTTCTATACGTAGGGAAATGAAAAGAGGTGAGTTAGTAATAAGATAATAATAAAATATAAAAATTACTCCATGAGACTTGGCATACTTGCATTTGAGCACTCTCCAAGGCTAACTTTCCTGGCAGATAACACTAATATTTCAAGATAAGGAATAAAACTGTATCAATACAAAAAGTGGTAATCGATGTTGAAAATGGTGAAAATTTCAGCAAAAACATGTTACATAGCAAAATTGACCATAGAGAGGCCCTGTTTTCCATACAAGTTAGGTTCAGACTTACATACAAGCTCCTGCCAAGTGCACATACATATCTGGCTTTCCCTTTCCTGGGCTACAGGGTATATATAATGGAAAAAACTGCAAAAAGTAATCCTTCACTGGGTACACCAAAATCTAGCACAGACATGACCTTCCACTTGGAACATCATTAGTTTGAGTTCACTTGCAAGACATGATTGTCAAAAATGCCTAACTGTTAAAGAGTGGTTATCACAGCAAAATTGTATTTTTGCATCAAACGTGGCAGTAGCAGTGTAACTCTCAGCAGTGCAAATTTTATCATGCTTCAACTTGTAACATGCAATGGCATATAATACAGTGCTGCACAAAATGTGTTAAAACTGAACCACACACTGGGCATTAACTTAACTAAATGTCTGATCTTTCCCCTTTTATAAAGATTATCAAAATACAGGGTATATAACAGCTCTTAAAGGAACTACAGTATACTCAGTAATGGAATATGCACCTACAATTACATAATTTCATTTCAGTCTTACATCTTATACAGTCAGCCTTTCATAAAATTACTCTATCATGCGTTTTCGGTGATGCAACTAGCTTACACATCACAACAGCAGCAGGTGTACAAATATAAATGATAAATATGAATATACATTAATAAGTAATAAAAACAGGTCTTCTTTATTATTTCTCAAAGTGTACTGCTGTATTGTTTGATGATTTTATAGAACAAAATGATTGATTTTGTTACTATGTATGAAAGTCATTCCTCTGGTTTGGGGTTAAAAGTTTTTTCAAAAAAATATACTTTAAGCCTTGAAAATAAACTTGAAAATGAGGAATGAACTAATGACAGGTTCCATTATGCCTATACATTGAAGGTATATTACAAATGTCAGTGAGTTTAATGCAGGTATTACGTTTATTTCTATTGAATACTGATAACCTGTGGAGGAAGAGTACATGGTCCTATATAAAACAAGATTATGAATATTATTGGTCTGGTGTTGGAAAAATTAGTGAAAATGGAAGCCAAAAAAATAAGCATTTAAAAACAGATAAATATAATAATAAACAATTATTTACAATAGGGCTTGTCTCTTCTTGCCAAAAGCATAAGAAAACACCATTTCAGCCAAGGGAAAACAGGTAAAAGGAAATAATTTTCGGTATTTTCCGGTTTATGTAAGGCATTCATTTCCACCATTAACCTCTAGGTTATCCACTTTTGACAGACTTTTCACTAGTCAGTATGTTGTTGCTTCTTAGGATACACTGAGTACAAAAACATTGGTGTGTGCTCATTCCTATGATTGACACACTGTTTTAGATTTAAAGTCAATTTGTTGCCATTAGTGTACTGCACATTCCCCACTTCACTTTTTTTAACAAAATATTTTCTCTGAAACTAAGGAAAATAGAAGGGCTTGGGTGATTTATGTTTCAATCTGTAGTCAACAAGATTGGCAATCTGATGTCATTAGACTATTCCTAGACTAAGGAACCAGGGTAGGAAAATTACCTTAAACAAACATATATTGTAGCATGGTCCCATTTCATTAAAGAGGCAAGTGAATAAATCAGTCATACCTTCCAACTGCTTTTCTCATTAGTATGAGCACTACTTCAATATTTGGTATCGGAAGAGCAGCAGAAATCAGAATCTTGGACCAAAATAAATACAAAACACTGTATTAAAAAATACAAAACACTGTATTAAAAATTTGGTATGCCAAAGGGTAATTGGTTAAGAACACTGTCATGTCCTTCTTGTTAGGGGACAGAAAATGGTATGAAAAATTACCTAAATAAAAAAATTGAAATCTGATTGCTGGAAAGCAACCAGAAGCATGAATAAGTACTGTATCAGAAACTCCTAATTGTGATGCAGTGTGAAATATAAATCAACCCATCAAGTGAGACTAGTTTAAGAATAGAATGCACTGAGTTTAGGCCAAAGCACTGGGACCTATGAGGTCATTCAGTGCTGAAACAGAAACTGACAGTAGAAAAGGTTTGAAAGGTGTAACAGGAGGAAAACCTTGCAATTGCACTATGAAACAATTGTTAAGAGAGGATGGAAAGCAGGTTGGAAGAAAGAGACTATGAATGGAGGTACAGTAAAAGGAATGAAAGGAGTTGCAGCTAGAGGTGCTGAATAAGGTGCACTGATGGCATTACCTCCCTACAGGGGGACTAGTTTAAGGAAGTAATTTTTGGGTGTGAAATTAGGCCAAGGGAGGCTATTAACACTAGGACTGTTCTCTTGGAGACAATATGTAACATTTTTGCTAAATTTTTTGTAACCTCTGAGGTCCAGTCCATGAGATTGAGGGCTCCCTTTGTGCAAGGCTGCCCTCAGCTATAAAAGTGGGGTAGGACATTTTCCTCCCTGGTAGGTCTAACCAAGTTGTGCAGGTAAGCCATGAACTTCCAGACCACATCTAAGCCAGTGGCTTTTGTTGATGACATTTGCTTGATACTGATTACTGATATGGGCCTTTCTTTGTTTACTGATATCAACCCCCTGACAGACACCTTGAGATTTGGATGCAAGTATATTGAAGAGTTCAGTAATGCTGATCCAGTTTTAAGGTCCAACTTTATCCCTACTCACGTCACTTGATATTGTATACAGTAAAAAATACAGAAAAAATATATTTCTTATACTGTACAGACTAACACAGCACTGTAAAGGACACTGGAAGTTCATAATAAACCACAAAGCACATCATTGCAGGCCCAGAGGCATCTGCAGTTACTCTCACCAGACCTAAGTCTTGGAAGTGGAATGATGCCATCAGGCCTTGGTGCATTTGGCAAGATACTGAAGAATATTTTAAGAGTGCCGACTCTGTTCTTGAGAGGAAAGAACCTATCGCCCGAGATCGTATGTGCCAAAGATGCTAGGTCATCAGTAATGAACTGGCAAAGAAAATAGAGTAAGCATAAAATGCTCACTATCGGAGAGTATACTGATCATGGCAAAAAGGGCCAAAAGTCATGCACAGGATGGAAAAGAGCCCAAACCTACCCATCTTTATCCTAAATTATGAGAAGAAAGAGGGGAGTAAGGTAATCTGGAGTCCCTCTGGTGGAGCCCATCCACCTCCATGTAGGAGGGGGGTGGGGCTCTATGCCTTAGATGACCTGCTGGGCCCAGGGTGTATGTATCTAGGGATTTGTGGGCTAAGTCTATCAGGTAGAAGGACATGAACGTGGTATGGCACTTCATACCCTTGCTTTCAATACCTGTAAGAGGGGGTGGTTCCTCCTGTATGCCACTGAAGGGGCACATGGCCCTGATGTCAAGGCTGTACTCTTAGATACATCTTCTTTGTTCTATCCATACTGACGAAAAGGCTCTTGCACCCAGGTCTCAGACACTGTCATAAACATTTTCATGTCAGGTTTCCTCCTTATGGAATTAGACATGAATGAGTTCTCTCCACTTTCCTCTACCCTATGCACTTTTTGAGTTAAGTTCCTTCAAGTCTTGTCTTCATAGCTCACCTTTTTCTAAGATTTTCTAGGTCTTAATGCTGGTCATCTTCTTGCTATCTCCACTGTTACTGTATTTGTGACCGTTTCTCAACTCTTCTCATTGCATGCCCAATCTCACCCTTTGTGATTTCAGTTTATTCTCCAGCAGCTGGATACCCCATCTCATCATTTCCTTACTTGTAATACAATCCTCCCACTACTCTCTGGTCTTGATTAACATTCTACGCTGTCACTTCCAAATTTCTTCCATTTTTTCCATTTCCCATGTTTTCTGAATAGAGCAATAAAAGTTTTATTTATGCATTTTCTCTCTCTACTGATGGAATATTTCTTATTTACAAGTCTAGCTGTCTCTTTCCATTTCATTCAAGCTGCAGCTATTGTTTTTCTTACTGTCCTCTTAATCTGTGCTTCAGAGTGCAGTATGCCCCCATGGTAACCGGTATGATATATGTACATCTTCAAAGACCTCCCTTCTATAACAGCATAATTCCCCACTACCTTCTCTTCCCAAATTGCTATTCTTACACATTTCAGGCATTAAAAATCTCTTATTGTAAACATATTGTGCATTCTGGAGCATCTCTTAAGACACCATCTGTTATATGTAGTCTACATTACTGAATTCACCCTCACCTCCTTCCCACAACTCTCCCACAGCAGCAGAAACAAGGAAGACATAGTATCACTGTATTAAATTATCCAGCCAAGGCAACTACTTTACATTTTTAACCCTTTCAGGACAGGCCCAATGGATTTGCGTTTATTCATTCACGTACATACAAGTATGTAATTTATTCCTTGTAATTTAAGAGAGAATACTGTACTGTATAATGTATGTATAGCATATGGCAATATATAAAGTGCCTCAGCTATTTTACTTAGTACTTACTGTTTTAGAACCACATTTGTCCATCAAAATCATTTATTCCAGTTTTCCTTGTGCATTTATATTTCTCGTCTCTAAAAAATTGGAAGGCTGACTTACTTGTGGTTGAGGTAGATCCAGGTGTGAGAAGTAAACCAAACCAAAATTGTGAAGAGTAAACTACTTCCTGCAGCAGAAAGGAGAAGGTAGACGATGCCTGACCTGAAAAGAAAGGATATGTTAAGGAATAAATAGGATTAAATAAGTATATATTTTTCCTCTCTACTATTTTTATACTGTAAAATAGAAGAAGTTTTCCTACTATGTGTCTTCAGTGAATATACAACAAATACTGTACTAAATTTACATCTTGGGCTCCATTGTTTTATTTGAAATACAGTATATACATAAAAAGTTCATGCAAAATTAAGTGGTTATAGAAGCAATAAACATAAATAGCATTGTAAATATGAAATACTTTGGTAAAAAAAAATCAGCAAACAATGAATATTGGTCTGAACAAGTCAAATCACTGTCTTGACAATTATTCAGTATATATTGTACATGTAATAATAAATTAATGCTGATGTCTGGGTGCTAGTTTTAAGCATACAAAATTCTGACTGCCTTTTATGACTTCAAACACTATTTTTACGTATTTTATTTTCTTAAAATGCATGATACCAGTTCTGAGTTACTTTTACATAAAACTTTCTTGGATCTTTGTAGCCCATTGAAGCTTATAATAATTTATCCATCATCCTTCATATCAGCTAATAATAAATTTTATTCTTTCATGCTTTGTGTTTAGCATGATGTCCACAAAGTATGGGTTTCGCTGAATCTTAATAATTTAGGTTACATGTTGATTAAGGCACGTCTTGAAAGTTGTGCTCTGTTATCCATTCTTGTCTTTCTATTGCAGATCACTGTTTATTCCCTCTGACTGCATAAGATTTAATAAATGAATCACTTATAAGTAACAGACATCCAGATTATCTTTCTATGACTTAAAACACTTGAGGTGATGAATAATCATTATGAATAGTCCACAGTTTTCCTGAAACTTATTTACAATTGTCATAGGTTTTGTCATGTACCATCAGTCTTTACTATTACAGTTGTACAGTAATAGTTTTCATTTGTAAAAACACTGGTATCCGTTTCTACAAGTGTTTTAGTTTTTAGGCCCCTCTAAATGCGAGAATACCTTGCTGAAGGCATATGGCTTCATCATAAATATTTTTATTTTGTGCTGAAGCCATGTGATAAGCGAGAGGGCTCTCTAAATGTGGGGTTCTATCCCCAGTTTGAATCTTAAATATCTTTCCATAGTCTTTCTCTCTTTCCAATTACCACTTCATATTTATCAGCTGTCACCTATCTTGCACTCCATCCTCTTAAAATACCACTTCTTAGTTCATCTGTACAGTTTTTCCTAGTTTCACCTTTAAATCCTTGTGCTGAATATGAATTTGTGTTGCTTCCTTTCATCTTGCTTTTCAACCTCTGTAACACCCATTTTCATTGTCTTGGTTATCGAGAGATATAATTGGTGAGATACATCTATAAGCTAGTCATATTGACAGTTAAAATACAAGACTATCCCCTAAACCTGGTTTATGAGTTCCAGAGGTGGGCTGCTTCTAGGGATAGGAATTGCAAGTGTGATTAAAGTGGGAATAGTTGTGTTCATGTAATGATCTGTCTAATCAAATGAGTTAGGCTTATACTTGAGGCACTAGAACAATGTTGATGTTATCCCTTTTGAGGTTTGGTAGGGACTTGACATTTGGGTGTCAGTTCTTACTAGTGCCATTAGTGGAGAATCAAGCTCCATGAAAAATTTGTAGTATCCTTATTAGAATATCACTCTTATCCTTTTTTTTTTTTCTTATAATACAGTTATGGATATTTTTCTTGTAGACTATACTGTACCATCTCCGGAGAACATGAGCTAACCCTGACACTGATGACAACCTCAAACATGGATGAGGATGATATGACACACGTTAATGCAGAGAGTTCAGTATTAGTTACCATGGACCCATGCAAGTAAAGTGCTCAGTATTAGCTACAATGGACCCATACATCCTTCCTAGGATGAGTCCACGTTCACATGGTCTCTATCCTAACAGGTGAGGTATGGAGTGGACTACTGGGGAAGTAGACTATCATGGAGAATGTGAATTTCCTGCACAGCTACTGATACAGTGCATCCTTGACTTGCAGCAGGGGATCTGTTTCAGTGCCACAACGTAAGTTGTTTTCCGCCGTAAGTCAGTTTTTCACCGTTATCAGTGCTTTAATGGCGCCATAACTTGATGTTACATCAAGTTACAGCGCTGTAAATGCCGTTAGCTTGATGTCTATTCTTGCTGTTAGCACTGTCAATGGCACTTCGGCGCCGTAACTTGATGTAACATCGAGTTACGGCACTGTTAAATGCCGTTCACGGCGCTGAAAAAAGTGCTGTAAGTCGGTGGTGCCATAAGTCGAGGACACACTAACTTTTCTTAATATTCCCAAGCAGTTATCATTCAAGTTTTTCTCTTATTATACGTACATGGATCCTTTGAGTAACAAATCCCCTCTTCTGGATCTTCCAACTTGCCCCAGGCACTTTCAATGACTTATGCACATTCCTCAGGTGCCCAACCCTAGCAAGACCCAAATATACTGATATGGCCTCTCTTATTGACTTCCTCAAAACCTAATCACTGGGATGCCAGAGTGATAAAATTACTGGTACGTACTGTAGTATAAAAGAAAATGCTTTAGGTCTACTCGGATCAAAGACCAAGGATGGAGTAGGCATTGCATTTGTGCATAATGAAGAGTTCCATGTAGCTAAATTATTAAGTAATGCTTCAACTTACATAGCTGAATTGACAGCCATATTTAAATCTCTAGAGCCTGAGAACAAAACAGATGGCAGAGATTTCACTGTTTACTCAGATTAGTTTAGTGATTCCACACTCATTCAACAATTTAGCCCTTCTCATCCAACTGTTCATAAAATCCAGGGATGGATCTGTCCAGTGATGATAAAAAAAAATGGTGAAATAAATGGAATCCTTTCTCAAGGAAATTAAAATATCAAAGCCTGTTCATCAGTTAACTTTTAGTCATCATCATGCCTAAGAAAGCATGGAGTTGAGACTAGGCTAAGTAGACTGAGGATAGGTCACGTCAATGTCACCCACAAGTTCATCCTGGTAGGTGACAGGCCACCAATGCGTGATCTTTGTAATATCCCCCTTGCTGTGGAGCACGTATTGGTGGACTGTTCCAAATATATAGATGAGAGAAGGCAGCATGAATTTTCAGGTTCCATTCATGGTTTTAAATGGTGGTGGTGATATTGACAACATAATGGACTTTATGAAAACTATTGGCATTTTTTATATTTACCAATTTTGATCTATCCTAGACTATTGGTAATTACTTTATCAGTTTTATTCTATGATCATTCTTCATCATGTACTGAATAATTAAATGGTTCCAGTGCCAGGTCATCAGACCAAACTTTCATAAATCAATCAATCAGCCCATGATATCTGCAAGTGAGAAGGTAGAAAATGGACAGCCTAGCAACACAACCAGGCATAACTATGAAATATTTCCATTGCCACATCAGTATTTTGGTAAGCATTGAAATATGCCAATTTTTTTCATATATAGAGTATCCTTCCATGCATGCATCGAATTGAATTGAATATAGAATTTTAGGCCAAAGGCCAAGCCCTGAGACCTATGCAGCCATTTAGTGCTGAAACGGAAATTAACAGTGAAAGGTTTGAAAGGTGTAACAGGAGGAAAACCTCACAGTTGCGCTATGAATCAATTGTTAGGAGAGGGTGGAAAGTAAGATGGAAGAAAGAGAATATGAAAGGAGGTATAGTAAAAGGAACATAAGGGGTTGCAGCTAGGGGCCAAAGGCACACTGCAAAGGACCTTAAGTGATGCCTACAGTGCACAGCATGAGGTGCATTGATGGCACTAGCACCCTACGGGGCCATGCATGCACTGGACTGGCTGTGTATTAACTAAACAAGGCCGTACCCAGGTGGAGATTGGGGATACCCATTCCCTCTAACCACAGGTGAAGATTGGGGATGCCCATTCCCATCCTATCACAGGTGGAGATTGGGGATGCCCATTCCCATCCAACCACAGGTGGAGATTGGGGATGCCCATTCCTATCCAACCACGGTGGAGATTGGGGATACCCATTCCCATCCAACCAAAACTAACCACTAGTATTCTGGTCTAAGGGGAAAAACAAAGCAGGATGATGAAGTGGGTTACCTCCAGTATGAAAGGCTACAGTTTGTTTACTTAGAAAAAATACAAATTAGTTTATAAATTTGGCATTTATTCCTAAGGGGATACAAACACTATGCCTTTCATATATGGAGACTCACTGCTGAGGAGGAAGGTAGTGCCCACAGACATAGTTGAGCACCTTTGTGGGTGGGATGGAGTACCACTGCTAAGTAGATCCCAGCTTGAATGTGGCTATCATATATGTTCTTCCGCATGTAAAACTAAATTGTGATATATTTCTAGCCTGATGATTTATATGAATTCTTACAAGAAAGACAAAACCAGAAAGGCATTTATGACCGAGGTCATGAAAAAAAGAAATAAAATAATGAGAACAGTTATTGGTAACAATCAATAGGTAAAACTTACCATAAAGTTCCTACATATATTCTCATGGTTTATTATGGATAAGTTTTCTATCACTAACAGGTAAGAGTGTAAAATAATGGGTACAGCGAATATAACATTTTACAAATACTGTATGTGCATTATATACTACATTATGTACTGTCAATGACTGTAAGAAAACCACTAAAATTCTCACATTGCTTGATTGCAGGAGCCATACAAGGCAGTGCGATACTGATGATTAAGTGCTTGGCACTCAAGAAGAGCTGCAACTACACCTAAGCTTCTCTGAGACTTGTTAACGTAGGCACCCAAGTGATCCAGCCTTGGGTGAATCTGTAAAAGGTATATAAAAGTTAGCTCTGTTTCTCACACAATTTCATTATTGTATTATAATTTATATGTTTAATCCAAGATCAATTGCTGACACACTTACCTCACTCCGTTCGTAATAAATGTCTGCAACACTAGTAACTTTATTCAGGGAGGTGAGAATATACTCAGCTGCCTGTCGAGCATGAGTCAAGTATCGTGTAAATGGAGATGGTCTGTTAGGATCACAGCGTAGGTAGTAAGATGCCACATCTCTAGACACCAGGCCACTTAGCTGATTCTCCAAAAATGGGTTGGGATTCATACACCAATCTGACATTGCCTGAAAATCATTATGGTAAATTAGCATCGAATAAATGATATGCACAGTACTGTACAATGCTATTATCAAAAACTTTAATTTGATTTTTCATCTTTGAATATTAAGCATCACTCAAACCTTATACAGTAGTTATTTAAAGGATAAAATATAGTAATGTGCCCTTTTGGTGGCATAGTCCAAATTAATTTTAACCTTGGAAGTATGACACAAATGTTATTCAATAAAACAAAATTATAAGCACAGTAAAGTTGAGTTAATACTGTTTGCATTGCCAAAGTATGAATATATAAACCTCAGGATATAAGGTGATTATCTTTAAAAATGTGAAAACTGTATGTTACTGTGTTACAGTAGTATGCTCAGGAATCTTTGAAATGATACTCATATCGCTATGTTACAAGCTTCCCTGCTATTCTTCAGTTCTTTACAAACATTGTACTAGCAGGAACCTCCAAGAAGGACTACCTCAGGACTTAATTACAGTACAATGTAACTACAAACTAAATACAGTAAAAATCCAACCACTCAGCAATCAAGTCTATCAAAAAACCAGATCATCTAGCAGATTTCACAAATACAGTAGTCCCATGATTATTCTCCAACTGCCCATAAAAAAAATTTATTTGAAAGATAAATTCAGTTCCCTTCATCCCATTCAGTTCCACTCAGGTTCTGTGAAGATACCACCTACTCTTCTTGGGTAAGTGTTGTCACGAGTTTAGGCTTAACTCCTCTCATGAAGCTCTGCAGCTAATTTCCAGCATCTGAGAGAAAGATTAAGTGGAAAGATGAGGTGAATTTGTAATCTTTAATAAGACGAACACCAGCTGTCATCTTCTATGCTTAAGAGATATATTGATGGTCATACTGTATATGTGGCACACTTTCATATCACCATTCAGACTTGTGTCAAGTGGCAGCTTGAATTGTCATCATGTTGTATAAGGTGTAAATTGTAAACATTGTGGTTTTGTGTTCGCAGATGACTTTCATGGTAAGTAATTGACTGGGGACTATTGAGAAGTGAAGAAATATCCTCACATGATGTTGTCCAGCCATAAGAAAACAGAATTACATTGTGGTTTATGTTCACAGATGGCTTTCATGCTAAGTGATGGACTGAGGGCTACTGAGAAGTGAAGAAATATCCTCATATGATGTTGTCCTTCCATAAGAAAATAGAATAACTGTATTAAAAAAGTAGATGCTGTTGGTGATAAAATTTTAAAGGACCAGTATGAGACCAGCTCTTCCACGTTTTGTCATATCTGGGGCCAAATGGAAAATCTGACTTGGGGAATTTCATTGACAACTTAGCAGGATGTCATTAAGAAATCCAAGTTAGACAAGTTGTACTTAGCATTGTGTATGTGGTTTATTGCCCAACATGACCAAGGGAAGCCTACTTCAGGCCCACTAATTATAAAGAATACCAATATACAGTATAGTAGATTATTGTTTTTGACGATCATAGTGCCATGTGTCTTCTTAGGTGGGTTACAGAAACTTTAAGGACTTGCTTAGAATTAGCCATCAGTGGTGAACCTGTGTGTGTCAATGCTGACACTGCTGAATGATGTGGTTAGACTTTCACATAGATCATACTTGAGCAAGACCTGAACCTGAGTAGAGTATATAATGCTGATGAGACAGGTTATTTTAAAAAGGCATCCCCTCAAAAGAACTTTTACAAGGGCATAGGAAAGGCTACTGAAGTTTTCAAGGAAAAAATTTGTAACAGTGTTATTCTGTGCTAGTTCTTCAGGAACTCTTAAAATCATTTTGGGGGAAAATTTAAGAACCCAAGAGCATTTAAAAATGTTCAGTGTGGTATGATGTACAAGGGAATGCCTGAATAACTGCTGCAGCCTTTTTCTCTCAGGTGTCACCTCTTTGATTCATCCCATAGCTCAAAGGTGATTCAGAAATTTAAAAAGTAGCTATCATGTATCTTATGCAGAAGAGTTACTTAACTCCACCATATCCATGCAGACTTCAACCAAAAATTTCACCATAAAAGAGGCCATTTTTATTGCTGCTTTGGCCTGGAGTGATGTTAAAAAGCCCACTTTACAGCAGGCATGGTGAATTGTGGCCTGGTACCATGTTTTCATGGATGAGGATGGCCAGGAGGAAGTTCCCTGAATTTCTTTCTTCATGCCTTACAATCCAGCAATTGTGCTGAATCTCGTTTCTCAGAAAAATATAATACTGAGCCCATGGAAGTTAATACACCAGAGATAGAAGACCTTGATCCAGATGCCTTGAAGGTTACTGATCCAGAGCCTCAGGGGCCTGTAGCAGGGCCAACTATTGTAGACATATTCACCAGTGACAAAAAACTGCTTACAGTGCACCAGCAAACATAGGAACTTGAGGGTAGTGACCACCTAAAGATGCTGAATGGTTGGATTTCTACTGTACTAGCATTATTACATAGCTCACAACTATAAAAAATGGAAATTTATTATAGTCTACTTCTTACTGTAAAACAGAATTTTAAAAAGATTTTGCATTGCAGATACAAACCCCAACCTTTTATATATGCCATAACATTTAGTTAGGACAGGAAAAATTAGTACTGAATGGTTGTTGAAAATGAGTCATTTAGCAGTGAAATGAAACCTTAATATTATTCAATATTTTGTATGCAGTCACACAAATGACATACTGTACCTTATTCCTTGTATGTATGCTAAATAGCTACTACTTAAAATAGTGAAGGAACTGACCCCTGGTCTCACTATCTCATCAGATTCATCAGACAAGAGATCACCATCAAGTCATTGATTGGAATATATGAATAAGTTTAGATCTACTATCTCTGTTTTGATCATTTTTCATACCTATCAGAAGAGGTCTTATTTTGAAATAATCATTACTTACATTAGTTTAATGAAACCATTGGGTCACATTTCTAGACACTCATAGGACTTAACAAAAAAAATTTGTCTTTTAAATGAAAGGTGAAAATTTGAGCAGAATAAAATTAAAGAAGCTGGACTGCTAAGTTGGAAGCAAAAAAAGGGAACAAATGAAAGTGTAAAATCCAGAGAGCTATGCAGCTGGAACCCAATGGAATTCTGCAAGAAACCTTTAGCATTAAGTACAGTGTGCCACACAAAGGACACTGTAAGTCACAAACCTTCTATGGGATGAAGATGTCTCATACATATTATAGGTGTGCCATTCCACTTCAGTATTCATAAAGAATGTGACACCTAGTAAACTCACCACAAGCATGCAACCATAAGGCTGGCTGTGAACTGATTATCTAGACAACTGTGTTCAGCATTGAACTATGAAGTGAAGAAGTTGATGGTAGTTACTAGTATAATGACCTCTTGCCTTCCAATGACCACTAGCGTTATTAAGGAAGTGCCTTGTACCTATGACTGCCATCCATCAAATATGTGTTAAATGTTGTGAGTGACGTCCCAGGCAGCCCTCATTATACATTTAGTGAACTAGATGTATGTATATGTTCAACTTGAGGATAAAGTTGATTCTGTTTACTGATGGTATGAGTGAGTTTTTTTTTTTTCCAACTTATTTTGACTTCTTAGTTTTGTAATAAAGCCTTGAAAAGGTATAAATCTTTCTCATTTTACCACAGCTGCTCTTTCATACATAATCTGGGGAGGTCATGTCTAAAGACAAGGGAATCCTTTTCAGAATGAGAGATACAGCATCATTTGTCATGTGCCTCTTTCATTTCCTTACGTACAGATTTTGTGCTGGTACCCTTAAAATAAGTGACTTCTCTAGCATAACATATTAATAACAATACACATTTCCAAATTATATATACTAATTGATGTTTGTATCAATACAGTATTCCCCAAAGACTGTAGTACACTGTCCTGTCCATCTTTGCAGATTATGTCCATCCTGATTTGTGTGAGAAGACTGAATTAAAAAAAATTAAATAAAAAAATAAAAGTCCATCCTGATCGGGATCAGACTGAATTTTATAAATAAAAATTCAAATAAAAGCAAAAGTACATTATGACTGTGGTTGTGATCAGACTGGATCTGCTAAAAAAAAAAAGGAAAACTATTCTGTATTTGCTTTAAACAAAAAAAAAAAAGTCTTATGAGGGAAAAGTCTGGTTATCTTCGCCCATACAATTTTGATGACAAATTATGAAAACTATGGCATCACAAAAAAGAAGTAAAGGTTTCAAGTGCCATCTTACTGCTCTGGTCATTTTCAACAATTATTCACCATTTCTTTTTTCACCCAACTGTCTGTTATGACAAATAAAAGTGAGAGAGTTTGTATTTGATATGAACATGTTATTATATTATGTACCCACTTAATGTAAACCCAAAGTACTCTAGCAAATTCTAAATAATGTATACTTGAGGGATAGATGTGGAACTTTTATTAACTATTTTTACCTGTCATCAGTGCACCCAATACTGTACAGTTTACTTTTACACCTAGAGAGGTAAAAATATCATGTGAATTTTATGAAGGTAAGCAAACATTCTGAAGATATAATTCCTATATTAATAATATATATGCCACATGGAAAATTTAGTAAGTATAAACAATAAATGATAAAGAGAAGTAGTGATACACAATAACTTGACAAGAAAACATCCAAAAGGAATTGCAGTGAAAAGTGATGTCTTTACATACAACCTCAATAATCATTAGATTCATTATTCCCTGTCGAACTTATCCCAGATACACCAATTTTATCCAAAAAAGAATGCATCTACCCCAGCTGGCTGGAACCCTCCTGCCACTGCATGTATACTGATTTTGTTAGAACCAATTCAGGAACTGAATGAATAAGGGAATTGGAGGTGGGCAATGTTCTTTACAATTAATAGGTTTGTATGAAAATTATTTTTTACATTAAAACATTTCTTGTTCATCACAACCTGTTAAACATAAGATACTTGCATCGCTGTCTACGAAAAAGGATGAGAGAGAGCTGATCACCCAGATAAAGAAGACTTGAATTCAAGGATGCTGATGCATTCTGTGAAGGATCCCTGTCAAGTGTTCAGATCTGAGGTGGCCTGGCCAGTAAAAGCAATGGTTTGTAATAAGCAGAGGAAGTGAGATGCACAAGCGTGAGTGCTCACTTTAAATGTGGGGCTGATGGGTCTTCTTACACACTGAGGGTGCCAGGAAGAGCGAAAGGTTCAGATGATTATGAATCCCCACACCACCCCTATGTACAATTTGCCCTACAGCAACTATAGGACCCAATGAAAAAGCAGCTAGATATTTACATCTCTGAGGTAAATTTGAGAAAAAGTGGACTGACATTTCCATATCCATGACCTTGAGATGAATGCTGACTCCGCACCACGTTTCAATGCCACTGAGGTGTATGTTGCTTGGACTTAGTGGGCTGTGATTAACACCTGTACCAAATCCTCCTTTGATACTTTGGCATAAACTGTAGATATGACTTGCTTGAGCCAGAGAGATACTGTATGCTTAATGTCATTGGTCTTACTCATTCCCATGTTCAGGAACAGCCTGAAGGAGGAGGGGCTCACAACTTCTCTTCTGTTCTTAGAAATATGAAGTCTGTGATTATGGGAATTGAGGCATTAAGTGCAGAAGCATTCCAGTTGCTACACCAATAGCAAACCTTGCTAATTTTTCATGATTAAAGTTTTGCATTGATCTGCAAAATGTTGCAACAGCATCCACTGTGTTTCTGAGAAGTTTCTCTCTCTCTCTCAGAGGGAATGCTGGCTAATCTATCTACACATGTGAAGCTAAATTATGCCCATTCTGCCACAGAAAATGTGGAAATGGGACTGTTTCAGTAACTTCCTCCATAGGTTAAATGATCTGGGAATGTCTGAGACTAGATCCAAAATGTCCTGTTGAGGCCTTCGTGGTGCATGGAGATCATATGGGTGTTTTTCAAGCTCTTGAAATTCATGAGTGCTTAGCAGCTTAGGGTGAAGGATGGGAACATGTAGATTTCCACATGTAGCTCTAACATGTTGATATGCCTTCAGCACTCCTCTCCTGTCCATAGACAGCTTTCCAGCTTTAGTTGGAGGTGTCTGTGGATGAGAGGACTTCACTTTCACAGAACTAGTAGGACCCCTTCCTTCAGCATCCATTTCTCTCTGCTCCTGAGAATGTCAGTCATCACTTCCTTTGTTACTGGGACCAGGAAGTTGTCCAACATGGATGCTGCCCTCCAGGGTCCCAAAAGCTGAAGCTGGAGAGATCAAACCCTGAATCTGCTGAAGGAGACCAGTTTGTGAAGACCAGATGCCCTGTTGCCATTTTCCATTCCTTTACAGTTGGAGCTACACCCTTGAGAATTGTTATACGACAAACCTCACACCAAGTTTTTTCCTTCGGAGGGTCTGAAATTTCCCTTGATGATGTTATTCATGCCACTGTGAGCAGGAGCCAACAGTAGCACTGGCTTAGCAGGGCTGCCAGGTTCTTGATCAGAGCCAAGGGGGAAGAGGCTAGGATGAGCCAATTGTCCAGCTAACTGTGAAGGAAGCTGCCAATGCTGTGAGCCCAGTACACAAATACAGTAGTGCCAATACCATAGGGAAACTTCAGGGACAGTTGCCAGCATGAAGCATAGGACCTTGAACTGGTACACCTTGCCTACTCAGATGAATGCAGATACTTCTCAAACAGAGAAAAACATAAATTTTAATATACTAAATCTAGCATTCTACATGTGTTGCTTATACAGTATCTGGCCTACTGTCCTTTTATTTCTTATCATCAAACAATAATATACTTTATGATGCAGTACTTTGTCAATCATCTACATTCATAGTTTCTTTCATTTTACTCAAAACTTTAATATATATATGTAATTTTATTTTTATAATTTTGTAAAATTAAAAACTTTATGGCTTCAGTGACCCTGGTAGTTGTAGAGAAAAAATGAAAATCTTTATGGCAGCATTAAATGTGGTATCTGTGGTTCAAGATAATTTACTTTCAATCAATCAGTCAACATTAAAAATCAAATAAGCATTCACTAACAGAAGTGGTCATAATACACTTACTTGAGAAGAAAAACCATCCCGAGTTCCTTCACAAAATGCAAACACTTTAAATACAGCAAAAATAATGAAAAGGTTTAAAGGTCAGAAATAGTAAATGGAAAAATTTAGCTTGAGGGGAAGCTGGCACAAGTGTTGTTAACACAAAACAATCTGGGCAATTTTTGCCGAGATAAAAATGCTACTGAGTCACACAATGGAATGAGTATATATGCAAAGGCAAATGGGGCCAGGAGTGGGTACATTCTCCTATGGATTATATTGGTAGAACTGGAATATGTTCTAAATGGAGTAAGGCATGTTATGATTAATGGGCTGTAATGAAAAAATATTTACTGTACTAACAATGATGAGGTTCTAGTAAACACACAAACATAACACAACACTGAATTTTTTCTTCTTTTTAGCTATCCTAATTCTACTTCATTGGTTTACTGTCACATTTTGTAAGCCATGTCATTGCACAGGTTATTTTAAGTGTTCAGGTATGCAGCTGCTGTATATCTTCTAAGCAGCACACTTTGTAGTTTCTCCATAGAACATGTCTTTATCAGAAATGACAACCACTTCAAACAATAATAAATGTCTGCAAAAAGTTGGAAACACATGCAAAATTTCATGTTCATTGTTGTTACATTGTTTGAACACCAGGCAACACAAAAAATAACCAAAAACCCTGAGATGATGTTAGACTTAACCATATATTTGCAGTAGTTTGTAAAAGACTAAAGTTTATACTTGATAACTGATATCCAAGAATAAATAAGTTTATCATTAAGTATTTAGCATAGCAATGTATTGTTTTCAAAGATGATTACAGTACTGTAGTGTAATGTAATTTTGACTAGTTAGGTAAATAATTTTCATCTGAAATAAATTTTGGTAACACACAAATAAACTTGTGTAAATTATGTAACCCCTATCATAACTTTTTTTGCTATAAATATGAAAATAGCAAAAAATAACTTTAGTTACATCACTTATTTGATTCTCTAAGTAGTATTTGGCAAAAATTACTGTACATGACCCCATACATAGAAAATGTAACACAAAATTTTTTTATTCTGGCATCAAAATACCATAAACAAGTCAAATAATACTCAGATTTATTTTTTAAGTAACATTACAAGAAATCTTAATGCAATACGCAACTATGTGTAAAATTTTAAAAGAAATCAGTGCCTTCTCTATGAAGTGTACTCTATGAAAAGGCCTAAGAGTAACATTTTTGTGCTTAGCCCTTTGGACTCAAACTTCACTATTGGGCTAACTTCACTGATAAGTTATACTGGAGCCATTTACATCTTAATTCTGTTTCAAGGTCCATGACAGGTCTCTGGCATTACAGTTATTTTATGATCAAAGAATGATAAAAGATGGGAAATTTACAAAAGTACTTGTAAAGATGTTAACACTACTGTAGGAAATTGCAAAAGTAAGCTAGAACCACTCTTTATATAGGAGAAAAACTTTGGCAAAGTATATACTTACAACAGACGTTACAAGATATATTGATGTTAAGCCCCAGCAGAGTATCATTGCCAATAGTCCCAAGACTGAAAATCTGTTAAGGAAAAAAGTCAAACCAGTCACATTTCACTGTACTACCAAGGATTACTAGAAAAACTTAAATTGGCAATTACAATAACAGCAGCATTACCACATGAATGAATGGCTTCAGTCAGTAAGAAAAAGATCCCAATATTTGTCAATTAAACAACATAGGGTAATTCATTTGCATACTAAAATGAATTAGTAAGAAAAAATCCCAATATTCATCAATTAAACAACACAGGGTAATTAATTTGCATACTAAAATGAATTACGTTTCATAACTTTTCATATGACGATATGAAAATATTGAAGGACAATCCTCAAAATAAAACATTGACACAAAAGTTTTTTATAAAAATCATTAGTGAAACAACTTTATCAGTGATTGGTTTTCCTTCAGCAGGACGAATAAAAACATGGATGGAGTAATGATAGGAATGGTGGTAAGTACCCAAGGATGATGAAACATATATTGAAATATAAGTACAGGCAGTCCCCGGTTTACGACGGTTCCGGCTTACGACGTTCCGAGGTTGCGACGCTTTTCAAATATATTCATCAGAAATTATTTCCCGGCTTACGACGCATGTTCCGGGGTTACGACGCGTCGTACGCCGATCCGACGGAAGAAATATGGCCCCAAAACGGCAGAATAATCATAATTTGAAGGTTTTTTTATGTAAAACTCAATAATAATGCAGTTTACATCGTTTTCAATGCACCCAGAGCATTAAAAGTAAGGTTTTCTTATGATTTTTGACGATTTTCAACGATTTTCCGGCTTACGACGATTTTCGGGTTACGAGGCGGCGCAAGAACGGAACCCCCGTCGTAAACCGGGGACCGCCTGTACTTGTCTTTGCATATAGCACTGAAAAACAGTATACCTTATTACCTAGTGTTTCATTAAGAATCTGGACATTCATAACATTCTTACCATGATATAATGACTTATTTTGAATTAATTCCATAACTGCAACATTCTAACCAATTTCATTTAATTATCAATAATGAAGGTCCACTTTTCAGGAACAGTCAGAATAAGAGATGCTGTTTATAAGTTGGACTTACGTTATTAAAGTACAGCGTGAGTGGCGGGCTACCCCAACCATCACTACAAGAACAACCATCATGAGGAGTCCAGTCAGTCCAATAGTTCCCACCCATCTGCCAAGTTCACCCACTTTCAAAAGGCGTACTATTCCTCCCATTTCTGCTCCAGACATCTGCAAAGAAGGACAGAACTGCTAGAAATCCAAGTGAAAAAGTTTTATCTATCATGTCATCTAAATCACTAATATAATATTTTATAATGAGAGATGTGTCAAACATCCTTTGGAATCTTGTAGCATGCATATTTTGCATTTTAAAAAGTTAAAAGTTTTAATTACACAGTATTAGACACAGTGAGAATCCTTGAAACATTATTGAAATATGCTAATCATATAATTGTAAAAGCAAAAAATTAAGTCATGATCAGTATGATTTTCAAAAGCTCATTATGCACTGAAATGTCAGGAAATATAACCACTGACTTGACAAATGCCATTAACATAATTGATCAGACAACAGCTTTCAGTAAATAAACAAAAATGTCTTCAAGTCAGTTATGAGAATGGCTGGATATTTCCCAAAATGCTCTGCTGCAGGTACTATCAATATTCTATATCAAATAAACTAAACACATCTTGGATAAGCATGCAATTCCAAACCTTATTTTCCAATTCAGTATTCAGGAACAATCTATCAAAGAATATTTACCCCATTACTGTATTTCATGTTTTTTCCCAGCTTGCAACTAGGATACCTGATGTTTTACTCATGCTGAGATTTTATTAAATAACAGTCCACAGTTCCATTTTCATTACCCTTCCAACAAGTAACTTAACATCTTTATTTTTTTAACACTATAGTGTGTTTAAATATTTGCATAAAAACATAAAAATATATCATGCTATATAAAAATGATATAGAACTGAATAAAATGATTTTAATAACTTATGGGGAAGCCCATATTATTTTCGTTCATAGAAATATCCCCCAGTGTCTGTTTTTCTAGTGGGGACATAGGAATGAATATACTTGTGTGGAGTTTACTGAGTACTCATTATAAACATACTTATTACATTTCGGATCAATTTAGAGCATATTGTTTAATAAATACTTCACTTCTAAAACCTACAAGATGTTATAAAACACAATAACAGTCATTTATACTGAAGAAATTATTTTTATTAAAATGCTGATATTATAACAATGTGACAAGTTATAATTATTGCAATTAAAAGAAAAGAATACAAAAGTGGAATAAAACTTTACTTACCATTGCATTTATGTCATCCACATTGATGAGCAGAACCTCGGAGATGTTTCCTTGCATGTAATGCAAGCTTTCCATGATAAACATTTCAGCTGTAGCATTTTCAATATGTTCACGCTGAATAGTTTCCTTGAAAATGCTCAGCTGAGGTTGCAGATGTCTTCGAATTGTTTCATCAAATAGTTTAGTCTGTAAAAAAAAAATTGGGCCAAATCTTTCAATAAAATCTGAGATACTGTCAAGACAAAATAGTCACAATTCCCATGACACTATCAGATTCTTTAATTACATTTATCACAAACGAATGAATAAGCTGTCTGCTGTGTTGTGTCCTAGCTGCTAAATTTTGCTTCTTTCATAATGTGCTCAACATTTTTAACATGATGAGATGGAATATGGTTGTAGGAATTGCATACTTTGACTGCACTATTTCTGTTATGTTCTAAATGTATATACTGTACATCCTATTATGATGCTCATAAGAACGAAAAACAAAGCCTGTTTTCATTTTTCCAACAAAGAATTTAATTTCAAAATTTTTTACCATTATGCCAGTGATTGTTAGCAATAGGATTCCATCCTGTAATCTCAATTGTTCAGTGTTATGGTGTTATTTTACTATACAGACAGTAGGACACATGCTGACTGTGGAATGGAAAAAAATTTATGAACATAAAGCCCAGCGTGTATGTAAATTTTCAATGTAGCTACTACAGCAAACAGAAATTAACTTATTAAAGCAGAACGTTTGAACCTGGGACAAATTACAATGACATATGAAAAATTAATTATTAATTTAGGTAGGACAAATTGCAATGAAATATATGAAAAATTAATATTAATTTTGGCTAATTACAACTACCTTTTCCAGAAAAGGCACAAATAAAATATATAAAATAAAATAGTAATTTAGACTGAGTATAAACAAGTATTTATACTTTAATAAAAATCTTTTGAATAAAAACTCAATTGCTCTAAGAGCTTCTTTTACCTGGTTGCTGAGTGAATGAACCATGCTGTTAATGTTGTCCAATGAGAGGGTGGTACGAGTTACTCCTTCATGTACTTCCTGATTTCCCCAAATGCTTACTCCCAGGGCTCCTCTGAAAAATATGAAAACAAAGGAAAGTCTTATCACAAATGAAACACAGAAAAGAAGCAAACTTGCAAATAAGAAAAATTATCATAAGTAAAGCTATTTAAGTCACTTGCCATAAATATGAATACAAAATAAAAAAAAAAGGAATACAAAAAGTTGGAAAGAAATCTAGTTCAAAAATAAAAGCCCCATAAAAATTACCAAATGGAATTATCAAAATTAGTTTAATTAAACCACTATGGAACGAGCAAAACTCCTTGCATATGAAACTGCCTAACACTGAACTTGCAATATAATTTTTGAGTCAAAGAAAATACCTGATAAATCGTAGTCCTAAATAAGAGACCTTTTAGAAAACAGTAAACCAGGGCAATACTAATAGTATATATGCTGAACTGAGTTATTATGCTACCTAATAAATATATTAATTAATTTAGAATGCAAGTAGACACTCTAACATTAACATCATCATTCAAATATTTGTTTTAAGTTTTCCACTGTTGAGTTGGAGCCATCAAAAGAACCTTCATCGGATATTCTTTTTCCTAAGTATTTGAACGACTCAACCTCATTAACTGTTTCTTCATAAAATATCACCTCATCCTTCTATGCATACTCTACCCTCATTATTCCGGTTTTTCTTACACTTATCTTGAGTTCAAGATGTATAATATATTCTGTTAAGCAAGTAACCTTTCTCTGCTCAAAATACCATTTTCTTCCATTTGTGCAGTTTCAGCCTGAATTCCCATCCAGTCGACTCCTCAGTTACAGCCTTTCTCCATGAGTGTTTGTCATATATCTACCCCTTCTCATCGCTGCCCAGACCAAATCAGTTGTTGAGCTCTCATAATTCTTACATAAAAATAAATTCTAAATTTTCTCTGATGAAAAAGCCAAAGTTACTTTATCACCCCAATCCCGGTCTTTGCATAATCAACTTTTTTCTTTTATATTTTCTTGACAAAATTACTCAATACACTCATTTTGTTTCTGTGCTGATATGCAGTTGCTAATTACTTAATAATGTATAAAAGAGTACTGATTAATTTTCCATGTAACATACAGATGTTCCAAAAATTCAGTTTGTGAAATATCTTGCAAATCCCATTAAGAATGCTCATTATTGCTCAAAACAGGATCCAGCCTTGATTAGTAGCAAACAATTAAAGGTGGAATCTGAAAGCAATATAGTAGTGATACTTCAGTGAGGAACTTACAGTGTGATGATGGCAAAGAGGACCAAAGTCACTTTCAAGCAGGTGATAGAGCCTGGTTTGCGAGGTCGGTTGTCACAGCATCTTGTCAGAAGATAAAGCAGCAGCACTAGCAATGTAAGGATCAATATCCCAGCAGGTACAGAGCCAATGATGCCTAAACTCTAGAAAGCAAAAGTAATAGCATGATGACAAGCGTAAAAAGAATGTAGGTTAAGGTAACTAGGCGTCTTCATAGTTTATGGTCAAACTGAATAGCTACTAGGTTTTTTAACACTATTTGTGCTGTAATTCCATTTTTCTTAAATTTGTTGTATCCTATATGAATGTCTGCACAAGAGAAAAGTAGAAACTCTTTGTGATGTATATTAGTGCCCTATTTTCATTAGTCATTAGCATTTCTTAATAGTGTAGGTAAATAAGTAGGAAAAACTAACCTCATGGCCATATGATTAAAAATATAGAGTATCACAGAGAATTTCTGTTATAGAACAGGATACAGAGATTTTCATCTTTTAAATAACAAGAGATCTTGAAACTATTTATGAACTCAAGTGTTCACCATAACCAAGCAAGTAATTATACTGTTCAACTGCTCAGTCACTATCCCACAAGCCTATCCTTGGAAATATTCATCTCCCTTTCATTTTCTTTTCCTTTTACCTTTTGAACCTCTTCTCAATAAAATTCAGTAATGGCAAGTATAACCCTTCTATGATGTAACTATTGTCGCACCAGTCTCTGCCAAGACAAAAGAGGTACATTTGTTGCTTGTACTCTCTCTACGCAAGGAATATAGTGATTGTTCCTGGGTCGCCAGCATTTTTGTCATCCACGCTCCAGAAATCCTTGGAGACCATGTACAGATACAATATACGTTTATTGCTTTCGCGTATCCCTTCCCATATCGCATGTACATTCCTTATAGCATTAAATTTTATCAAAACAGCAAAACAAAATGTTTAATATATATAGTATATTATGGCCTAGTACACTTAAAGTAATCTCTCTTTCATGGAACAAAACCTTTTGAAGATATATTGAGAGCCCAGAACTGACATCTGTAAAACGCTTACCCTACAGAGTCTGCAACATTCGTTTTCGCTATCAAAATGGTATGGAAAAAGATGAAATCGGGAGATGAACTGCAGTACCAAAACAAATCTCAACATATTCTTACGTTTTTTAGTCTGTTGTACAACGTATCGGATATATGTCCATCTTCAGGTTCTGTAAAAATTAAGAATATACATTTATATTTAAAAAACACAAAAAGATATATCAGCAAATTAAAATTCGAGAAATAATAAAAATGTGCTTCAATTAAAACACACCTGATGAAAGCAACGTTGTCTAAATTCAAGCTGGGTTTGTTTCTCTACATAAAAACTCTCTGATAATCTTAGCTCTGTTTTAGCCAATGATTTACGTAAAATATTAACACTAGATTGACTCAAATTATTATTGCAAAAACCGTGACAATGTTCTCTTATGGAAGACTGAGGTGGCTTGCCTAGAGGTAAAAAGGTCCTTGAACTTATGTTTCTCTATTCAAAAGCTCTGGTAGACAGCAGTTTTGCTGAACTACCCACATATTCCCAATACAATGCAGACACAAATTTATACATATTCAAATTGAACACTTCGCCTTATGTATAAAATAACATCAAGAATTTAATTTTAAAAAATAAAACACCGTGAAGGTGTACAACTTCAAATTATGTTTTTCAATAATTTTAGAAGTAATATATTCAAAGTTAAAGAAACAATGCCTAGCGCACTTTGGTCAATGTTTGTAAATTATACAAATTTGTGATCCCAGTGTAGATCGGAATATGTGGGTGGCTCAGCGGAACCTGTCTACCAGTGTCTGGACAGAGACATTCGTTCAAAGACCTTTTATACTTGTAGGGAAGTCATCTAAGTCCTCCATACAAGAAGACTTGTCATGGCTTTTGCTGCATTAATTTGAATCATCCTAATTTTAGTATTCTGTGTAAAACTTGGTTGAAATCGAGCTCAGAGATATTTCAGAGAATCTGAAACCCAATTTGAATTTAGATAACTCTGCTTTCAGCACGTCCTTTCTCGAAATTCAGTGAGTTAATGATATATCACTTATGTTTTTCTTGCTTGATATAAATGGGTATTCTTAGTTTTTACAGAACCTGAAGCTTGATCATGTATGAAACGTTGTACAACAGATACTAAACAAAGAAAGAAAGTGTCGAGGCTTATTTTGGTACTGCCGTGTAGACTATTTTGGGGCAGTTGTGCAAGTTACATTTTCTTGTATTGAACTTATCTATGGAGCAGTTTTACTGACATTATACGGTTATATACACTTCCAAATTTATACTGAAACTCCCTTTTATGTGACATAACTGGATAGAGTAAGGATTAGCTGCAATTCGACCGTGTATGCTCGTTTCTCTAAACAGAATTAATATATTTTGCAAATGACTTAACTCAGCTGTATTTCTTGCTTAGATTTCAAATGTCTGCATTTATTACATTAAGCAATGAAGTAATTATCCACCTCTCTCCAGCTTAATCTGATCAGTTAATAGTACAGACATAAAATTGTCTACAAGAAAAAGTTACGTCAGAAATCCAGTAATTAATTGTATCTTTGTAGGCATTTATGAATTTCTTAAAAATCTGTGATTCTAATCCTAACACTAAACTTTTCAGTGAACTGCGCATTTGGAGACTTTCAAAGAGTCCCTTAAAACGTTTAAAATTCTAAATCTACGAAAACCCTTTTAAAGATATAGATCTGACAAGAGGTCCACCAACCTCCTGATAGACAGGCGACAGAGGGTCAAAGGTCGCATTGACAAAGTGGAGGGTGAGGTTGATGTGCGGAGCCTTGTGGAACCAGTCCACCCAGAAGACGTGCTGAAGCACAGCCTCTGACGTCACGCTGTACCCTTCCGTGGCCATGTTTGAGGGGATTCCTTTTGCCCTGGTCAATAGTAGCTGCTGCCGCTACTCTTCCTCTGGGGTAGTCCAAAGACCACCGAGGGCAGCCGCTACTGCTGCTGCTGCCGCTGCCACCACCACCACTGCTGCACCGTTCACACCCGCGTCGACCACCACCGAAGGCGACTCATCCTGGAAACGGGAAAACTTTTAGTGGTAAGTTGTGCTTAATACAAATGCCTAATATACGAGAGAGAGAGAGAGAGTGCATTTTCAAATGTACTTTGTCATAACACTTTGCAAGGTAAGCACAAGCTCAAATATTCAGTACTTAAGTAACTATTTCAGAATAAATCCAGACAGTTACTTATCAAGTCAAAATACCATACCAGTTCTCAAAAGTAAACTCATACTCAAGGAGGCCACAATGGACATATTTTTGGCATTTTGCATCGCATAGAACATTAATAATATGAAGAAAAAATATTTTTGCTTAAATTATTTTTCAGGCTTATAGTTTATAAAAGCTAATAACTTTGGTGAATGTAGAAGCAACAGATTATTAGAAAAAAATACTTCTGTCAGATTAGCTAATAAATGGTTGAATAACAACAACATTAAATTATTCATGACGATAACTGAAATTGGAGATATTGCACCTGGTTTTTAACAATTATTATTATTATTAATTATTATTATTATTATTATTATTACACTAGCATTTAATGAAAATATTCCCGCAATTTAATCGTGGCCATAATTTCAACAAGTTTTTAAAAGTGAAAGTTAAAACAAAGACTTTGTCCACAAATTACTCTAGCCAATTTCATGTTTGGCACGTCTCTCTGCTCCCATCCAAACAGCAAAAGGAATAAAGGTTTCGTTTCCGGAGCCTGAGCGCAACCCATTTTACATTTCATGGAAACAATACTAATCATATTTTTAGGCCTAAGCTTCAATAAAACACAATTCGCTTTCCTTGGAAATAGGCTGAAAGAAAAGGAGTGAGGTCGCTGCGCAAGAAAATTCTAAAAAGAAAAAAAAAAGTTATCCCTCCCAAGATACCGAGGAAGCGACCTTCGTGACCTAAGCGCTTAAGGGTCAATATCCTCCGAGTTCGCAAGAATACTGAAGGTTAAATTTGTCACTCTTCTTCTTCTTCTTCACTTTCCCTGCGCGACCCGGACAATGGTGCCACGATCGAGATATTGACTCTTTGTGTTTCAGCCTCTCTCTCTCTCTCTCTCTCTCTCTCTCTCTCTCTCTCTCTCTCTCTCTCTCTCTCTCTCTCTCTCGATTCTTATAACGCAACTGACAAAAATTATTGTACAAGTTCCATTCTCTCATTCTGGAGCCACAAAGGGAAAACGCAGTTTAAAGTAGAAAGGTAGTTAGCCTTTGCCAACAAAAACGACACTGTAGAGTATCCGGGTAAAAAAACAAACGAAAAAAGGTAAGGAGTGTTTAAAATTATTAAATAAAAGACTTAAATTATAATACTGTAAATTGTACGCAGCATTTATTGAACTGACTGAATCCACCTGCACATGCTGTCAGTTGGCGGGACATGCGAGATGACGAGCCTCTTTAGAACCCGTAATTAGAAAAACGATTCGAGTGTTTCCCAGATTTCGTTTTGCACGAGCATTTGCGGGAAGAGACAAGGAGCAAATCTCTCATGGTAACCAACATAGCATTGTGAGCAGTCCATGGATATAACAAATGGGTCAGCACATTTTTTTTTTACTTCAATTTTATTGAAATCTCTGTTTTTGCAATTGTCGAGTTCAAGTAGTATTGCTTAGAATTACGAAATGTATTAAATACATACGAGTGGTTCTAAGACGAGGATGTGTTGTGTTTGCTGTTTAAAAACTTCATAAATGGAGCACCGTGAGAAGTCGGAATTGACAGTAGATGTAGTGAAAATGCAGTGAGGAATAAAGTATTGTTTGGAGATTGGGGAGACGCTGTAGTAACCAATGAGAGAGTTTGAAAGTTTTTGAAAGAAGAGAAAGTCGAGAGTAAACAGAAATAAATGCAAGCCATGAAGATAAAGCAATGAATTTGATGTGGAGATAGCGGAAGAACGAAAGCCGTTGATCATTCAAGTATTTGCAAGTAAATCTATCAAATGATGGTAGGATGTCTGAAAAGGCTAATCACTCCACACACCAAGCAAGGAAGGTAGCTGAGTACGTGGAAGCGAAGTAAGGAAGTTGAATATGACTAAAAGAAAAAAGGTTGAAGCTGAGAAAAAATTCTTGCATAGTTTGAGGTAAAGGAGGGACTGAAGTATATGTATATATATATATATATATATATATATATATATATATATATATATATATATATATATATATATATATATGTGTGTGTGTGTGTGTGTGTGTGTGTGTGTGTGTGTGTGTGTGTGTGTGTATAAACAAAGTATATGGTCATGAGGAAATTGAGATAAGGGAGAGCAAGATCTTCCGTCTTTACTCGAATGTTTTATCAAAGAAAGTACAAACATTCGAGCAAAGACGACTCGGTTGTAAGATGACAGCAAAGATTAAGGGATATATAGGAATGGAATATAGTTTAGGCCAAAGACCAAGCACTGGGACCTACGAAGTCATTCAGCGCTGGAGAGGAAACTGCGAGGAAGTAGGTTTGAAAGGTGCAACTAGAGGAAAACCTCGCAGTTAGGAGAGGGTGGATAGCAAGATGGAAGAAAGATATGAATGGAGGTACAGTAAAAGGAATGAAAGGGGTTGCAGCTAGGGGCCGAAGGGACGCTGCAAGGAACCTTTAGTAATGACTACAGCGCACCTCAGCACTAGCCCCCTACGGGGAAAGGGATGTACACATCACCACTTTAATGCATTCAGAGCTCATTACTTTTGAGATAGATCTCCAGGTGAGGAATAGCTATGTGGGATTAACCCAGGTAAACAGACAAACCAAGGAGAGGCACAAGACATTAACAGGGAATGAATAGGCCTGTCCTTAAATTCAAGTTGTTTTTCTTGTTGACTATGCTAATGCAGACTTGACGAGATTTCTGGAAACAATATTTTTAATTCTTGTTATTATACGACTATGAGGTCGATCAATTCTGTGTGGTTTCTATGTCAAAACAACATCCAGAAAAATGCAAGTTAACTATTTGTTTTTATATATACCAGTAATTATAGTACATACAGAAAAACAACAAATAGCTTATATACATAATCTTTCTGAATATCAGCCTTATAAAAGATCTTTTGTAAGTTGAATATCAGCCAATGATGTATGAAATGATCACCTTGCGCTAAAAAGAAATATGTAAATTGTGTAAATTCTAAGGAACGCCAAGTTGGTCCAGTCTTGGTAGCAAAGGTGGTTGCCCACCTGCACGGGAAGAGCCAGATTTGTTAATGGTACACTAAATGCCACAAAGGGACTTGAACTCTCGTATTTCCTCTCATCTTCCTCCGCGGTTCAATAATGGGGCGGGGGCGGTTCAGTCCAGCAAATCCTCTGAGGACAGTTGCGTTATCCTGAAAAAGTTCTGCTTTAGACACAATTTTACTGAAATAACTGACTTCGGATCTTCCACCGTGAAACAAGTCGAGGTCACGGGGATCCAAAAGGTCGAACTTTACAACGAGATCGGGACGTGTTCCAAACGCGCAATCGATTGACATCTTAGGCATGTGACATGGCACTGGGCCAGGATGTTACCGAGGGCCAAAGAGAAGAAAATCCCTCTGGATGGCTCTTACCTGGTGGGACTATGAATGGGATACAGGATGGACATGCTTATGTAAAAGTGGTCAGCAGTCAGGCATACAATTTTGACGAATGTCATTATTTCCGTATATTTTAGTTCTTTTCCCAACTACTGTCAAACAGAGGCCACTTTTTTTTATAGAATTCCTTGTCTAACTATATATATATTGTATATATGCATATATATGTGTGTATATATATATGTGTGTGTGTATACATACAGGTATAGACAGATAGATACTGAAATAGAGTAATTAAGAACATTCATATTGAAAAAAATAAGAACGAGTATGCATGTTACGCGTGTTTTGACACGGAACGTCTCAACCTGTTGTGGTTATTGAATAAAGACGTAAGCAGATTTGTAAGAAGAGTCTATGCGCCCTGAAGCATTCTAGAAAATTCGGTAAAACCTCAAAAGTATTTTTTACATTAATAAAACCAGTGGTATTTTCGTGAAACGGGTAATGAAAGCATCGAAATATCTTTTTCATAAAACAAAGGACTCTACTGTGTACTTTCCACCAAGCAATCTACTTTCCGGTCTGATTTTCGGCAATATGAAACCATAATCGTTGCAACACCATTAACGTTTTTTTCGGGGAGCCCATTTCCTAATTTTGTATCCGTGACCAAAAGCTGTGTTCAGTAGTGTAATTTTTTTTTTTTTTTTATTTAATCCTATATCACGTCCAGTAAGGCATAAGTTATAGTGAGGATATTGAAATGCCGTCTTGGTTTCCTCAATACCACATCATCCCATGTAAGTACTAACGCTTATTACCAACATACCAACAATATTTCTCGCACTGCTTAGGTCTTTGCCAAGAAACAAAAACCTGTAAAAGCAAATGACGCACTAGGGAGCAGGTCCATAGAAAAAAGATACAAAAAAGACGTTAGCCTAAAGTTACATACCCAGTTTTTTCATCTCTCTAACCCTTCTAGAGGAACTAAAGGCCTCCTGAGGTCCTTTTCTATTGTAGTCCCTTCCGTCTTCCCTTCCTTTTCTCTGAGGACACCTCCTTTGCCCTGAAGGTCTGCTGCGGCACGTATACAATCATCCACAGTAACGGAGAGGGCCATGTGACCTCAACTGTGAGATTACGTGGGTGTTGAAGATGTAAAGACTGAGGACTCCATCTTTAAATTCATTTCGATTTAAACACAGAGGCAAATATTAAAATATTGGAATGGCAATTTTTAGCATTAAGGACTTTCAAAATACTCTAAAGAGTAAAAGGAACGAAAGGTAAATCATCAAAAGCGACCAGGCACCGAGTTGTTTCTTCTCACGCCATCGAGACGTCTCCATGAAACCTCCTATCTTTAAGAACAAAAAATGTGAAACATATATATATATAAATATATATATATATATATATATATATATATATATATATATATATATATATATATAGAGAGAGAGAGAGAGAGAGAGAGAGAGAGAGAGAGAGAGAGAGAGAGAGAGAGAGAGAGAGAGAGGGGGGAACCTCTTTCAAAACATTTGGGAATAGACTCCTGAATGAGGGAGTGCACATATCGCCAAAACTCAGATACAAATCCGCAATATATTTATGTTCCTCCCTACCTGATCATTTTACAAGAAATGAAGTAAGGACACCACCAAAAGTCTGAGGCCTAAATTGCTCAATAACCAATTGACGCTGTTCCCCCGTGTTTAAACTTCTGCACCCAATTTTTTTTTTTTCATTAATCTTTTGCTAGTAAGTTATTCAGTGAAAGCATAAGTGTCGATCCCCACCAAAGATCAATTTCACTGGATTCATGCGTCTGACTGTCATGGGTAATGGCAATAAGTTGATGAGTTCTGAAAGCCTTACAATATGGTTTCTCATATTTTTTTTCTTACAGATAAAAATAAATCTGTTTATGATAAAACTCCACCATTATTCTTTGACTCTTCTTACCTAAACTCATCTCTGTGCATCTAATCGTCTCTTGAAATGTCATTTGGTTCCGCATATCTATAAGTGATCTATCTTCAGGTGATAGTGGTATTCCATTTTCACGTCTGGACGAAATAACCCCACAAAATTTCAAGTCGGACTTTCTGATTGACACCAACTTTAACCTTTGAGGGTACCTATTTCCCTTTACAAACCCGCCCCCCACTCCCACCCCCACCAAGCTAGCTCTCTCTCTCTCTCTCTCTCTCTCTCTCTCTCTCTCTCTCTCTCTCTCTCTCTCTCTCTCTCTCTCTCTCTCTCTCTCTCTCTCTCCTTGCTACACAGAAGAATGGAATTTTGTTTGGTCGTGAAAAGAAAATTAATTCAAAACATGGAACTTTATATATATATATATATATATATATATATATATATATATATATATATATATATATATATATATGTATATATATATATATATATATATATATATATATATATATATATATATATACATACACACACACACACACATATACATACATATATACACACACGCACACACGTTCGCTATGCTACTGGCCGTGCGATCAACTAAGTAAAGCAACGCTGGAAAAAGTCAGCACTCGGAGGCCGTCGGCATATAAGCTCCTTGAAACGCCATGCATGAGGGCGTGGGGTTAGCAACTCCATGCGAAGAGTACTGGTTAAAAGCAAACTCTCTATTTGTAAGAGAGAGAGAGAGAGAGAGAGAGAGAGAGAGAGAGAGAGAGAGAGAGAGAGAGAGAGAGGGGGTGTGGAGGGGCGAGGGTTACGTGGAGAACTATGATAATTATATACACATCACACGTAAGTCTAGTCAATACAATATATCCTGAGTGAATATGAGGTTCATAGCAATATCGAGAGCTCATGCATGCTAATTAGGAAGATGAGTATCAGAGGACGGACCTCTGGCTCTCAGCCTGAGCGAAGAGACGTGATTGAAACAAAAGACCCAAACAAACCCTTTCAACATACAATCTATCTGCCTCCTGTTCTCTGGGCGTCTACTAAACTCTCTCCGTTAATCTGTGTCCATCCAGTGAAGAACTGATTGCCGTTTCTGCTGCAGGCAATGGGAAAATAAAGGAATTTCTATGGCAAGCAATGTGAAAATAAATGAGGAATTTCTGTTGTAAACAATGTGGAAAATTAAAGGAATTTCTACTGCAAACAATGCGAAAACAAAGTAAAGGAATTATATGGGAAACAATGTGAAAACAAATTAAAGGAATTTCTATTGCAAACAATGCGAAAACAAAGTAAAGGAATTATATGGGAAACAATGTGAAAACAAATTAAAGGAATTTCTATTGCAAACAATGTGAAAATAAATTAATTTTTATTGCAAACAACACGAAAACAAATTAAAGGAATTTCTATTGCAAACAACGTGAAAATAAATTAAAGGAATTTCTATTGCAAACAATGTGAAAACGAAAAAGGAATTTCTGTTACAAACAATGTGAAAACAAATTAAAGGAATTTCTATTGCAAACAAGGCGAAAACAAATTAAGGGAATTATAAGGCAAACAATGTGAAAACAAATTAAAGGAATTTCTATTGCAAGCAATGTGAAAATAATTTAAAGGAATTTCTATTGCTAACAATGCGAAAACGAATTAAAGGAATTCCTATTTGCAAACAATGTGACAATAAAGGAATTTCTATTGCAAACAATGTGACAATAAAGGAATTTCTATTGCAAACAATGCGAAATTAAATTAAAGGAATTTAAAGTACTTTAACAAGTTTCGTCAGACTTGAATGCAAGGAACCATTTTTTCTCTCTCTATATATATATAATACATATATATATATATATATATATATATATATATATATATATATATATATATATATATATATATATATATATATATATTAACCAGACACTTATTTTTATAACTATCATACAGACCTTTTAAGGACTACACAGAAACAGGAAACATCGCCTTCTCTCTCCCTGTCAGCTTTCTCCTTTTCAAAAAGTCTTGGAAAGCAAAAGCAAACGCAAACGAAAAAATAAGACAGCAAGTGATCAGAAAATAAATATTCTCAGTACGGACATGAGCGTGCATGAATGCTACCACTAATTAATGTCTCACAAATATAGACTCCTTTTGAATACTAATTCAAGTAGAGTCCTGCGTATGAGATTAACGAAAAGAAAAGAAAGCAAGCAAGCAAAAAGGAAGAGGAGGAAGAACGAGGATGCATACCTCAGACAGGGATTCGTGATGAAGTAGCAGACAGGAGGCAGCTATAGAGGGCGAGATCGATAAGTGAAACAAAGCAGGAAGTGTTGGCCACTTTTCTGATAAATTTCAATTTCTGTTTCGTTTGAGCGTTCCGTAAATGGACTGTAACAGTTTAATTTTGGCCCATTGCGTTTTAATATCTAAAAATTGTGGTCATGGGTAGGAAAAATCCTTCGAGAGCTGATAATAACTTGAAATCCTTTGTTGTTCGGTAACATGATTTTTCTGTGCGTGCAGCGTGGGAGGTGAGGTGCTTGTAAATAAATAGCTGACGTCAAATGTACGAGAAACACCTTTAATTTACTTTAAGTGACATGTTTCTGCATAAGCCGCCCCTTCCCCCTCTCTCTTTCTCAGTTCACTTCTTTTATTGTTCCCAGACTCATCAATTTCCCTATAATTTCTTGATTTCTGCTGCGTCATATTACACCATTTCCTTCGTCATCTATTCGTTTGTTTCTTTTTCTTTTGTCTCTATGAGTCTGGTGTTCCTCTGCTTCGCGTCCTGTCATTTCAGTCTCCGTCTCTCATAGTAATTTTGTGACCATCTCTTTCAACTAACAAGGTAGAGGGTCTGATGCAGCCGTATAATCCTGGCGGCTATTAATAGTAGGTTAGCTTTAAGTTCGTGGTAGTACTAGTAGTACTGTAGTATCGATGGCAACAGCAGCAGTGGCAATTGTAAAAGAAGAGGAAGAGTCAGTTTGAGTAACAATATTGAATAAATGAGCAGAAGCGTTGTCGTCGAAATGAGGAAAATCAAACAATGGAACAAATAAGTTACCTGCTCTAAACTCGGGTTACATTCGACAGCTAGCGATACTTCCGACGGTCCTTCATTTGCCAGAATACAACACTGGATGGGAGAAAAACCGACTCTGATGAGGACAGGCGCTCGCGACACGCTGTCCAGAAATGGAAACATTTGCATTTTACGGCGACGGGGGACACTGGAATCATGTACAGAAAATGGTCAATGATGCAGAACGTGTTACCGAGGCGGAAATGATTGCAGCTGGCGTCCCCATAAAGCCGATGTGTTTCTGCAGCCAGAACCAAGCAAAGTCAGAGCGATGCAAGCTTGGGCTATGGTCAACCAGTCTGAAAATAACTGCATATTTTTTTCTATATACGTACTTCTTATTTTGCGAGATCTATCACTGACTACCACGTAATGGGTTGAATTCAGATTTGCAATTTAGCTTGGTATTGTAAGGACAGCAGCTCATAGAATGACTGCACGCACTACTTTCCTCTGTGAGCCATCAATACAGAGGTAAAACTCTCACAGTTTATTTTCTTCCTGGTGTGAAGGCTCCCGGCATGGGCAAACAAAGGCCTTTATCTGCCCTAGGCCTAAACAGAAGAAAAGGGAGAAAAAGAAGGCATAAGAATGGGAATGATAACCCCAGGAAATCCTGCACCAAACCGCTTTTCTGTATTTGTTTCTGCCGACTTGCCGTAGCGCGCTAATCCTTCAAAACCTTCAACAGTCAAATATATAAGCAAATAAACAGTGCTATGTAGACAAAATTATTCAAAGGCTATAATGTCACATGAGTTTAACAGAACTTCCGTGTTACTTGCTCATATACATTAAGTAATTAATCAAAAAGTTTATGCAATCACCAAAGCTTCCTCGCTTATCTAGCTGAAATACACGACAAAATGCAAAATAAGATCATTATTAAAGTTTACAAACTCCGTTTATTTGGATATCAATAGAACATAGCTAAAACCGACGAAACCTTTGGCTTCATGGGATCGTCTTTACATGGGCACAGCGAACCTTAAAGCGCAAGGGGATTCCACATCATAAGTAAATAAATAAATAGACTATAAAAGTAGAGTAGTTGTGCTGTGGATTGCAAACAAGTGGATCGAGCAAAGAGTACGTAAAAACGAGCAGGTGGGCGGAACATTTTGAAAAGGTGACAAAACCTAAACGAAAAGCCAACGTAAGGAAAGATGGGAGGGGGGAAAAATAACGTTGAAGAATCTCAAGCAGAAGGGAGAAAGAAATAAGGGGGAAGTTAACCCCTCCGTGGAGAGTCCTCCAAGGGCTCTCTGTCGCATCGATCTCCCAAAACAAGAAAAGGGACTATGGGAGAAGGACCTTATTGCAAGGGAAGACCACCTGAAGAGGGGCCCTGAAGGCTCAACACACCAATGCCCTTTTGATTCAGTAATAAGGATGATGATGATGATGATGATGCTGTCACAGAAGAAGCGAGATAAAGTGCTCACCCATGCAAGAGGGCATATACTCCTGCGGCAAAATGCGCCACGCACATTCCCTTAACGAGATTACTCATCTTCATTAGCTGTACTCATTTTCCTTTTTGATCTGCCAGGTCCCACCTTTTCAAACTCACTCTTAAGTCTGTTCAAGTTTTCAAGCTATGGAACAGAATGTGAGCCTGCAAAGCTTGTAAATCAGCAGACCAAGGGACCAATCAGAATACCATGAAAGAAATACATCCGTATATAAATTCTCAAGGGTGTGTATGAGTATAAAAATTCATATTTTAGTACACACACACACTTATGAATAAACGCAGTCGCTTATCGTTTCTTGGAACAAATAATTCACAGAGAAACTTGAAGAAAATTTTTCCATATTACCATTCATCACACTAGACAATAATTTTCAACTCGAAACCCAGCATGCCTGAAATATACACCTTAACCTGAATGTGATAAGTTTGATTTCCTAAAAGCTGTTCTTAAGTTTCTACAAACTGTAATAATGTTTTCCTTCCTCAGTTTGGAATTTGTTTCTACTCCAGATCTGCACATATAAACTCTAATTAATTACTGTTATTATTAGTTTAAAAATACCACTCAGTCGCATTTCTCAACCCTTATGGAGAAACGCGCCCCAAGAGTTCGTTCTACAATGAGAAGTGAAAACTGGAGCCAGGTAACGTTCGAGAAGTTGGAAAGCGAGATGGGAAGAGAGCAAAGGGAATTGATAAAAACTTCAAAGGCAGAAAGCAAGAAAGGAAGGACCTTCAGCATCGCCTACAGTGCGCTACGGAAGCCACACTGGAAGCAGTAACCTCTGCCCCAATCCCCAGCTACCGCAGAAACCCCCTACTACAAAAAAAAAAAATAAAAAAAAAGGGACTCTATGGCCTCTATGGTGCCTAAATTTATATAAGCAATCACTCTTGCGTCCGACCTGGGCCGTTAACTCTTCGTCGATGGCCCATAACTGACCACTGGTTTCACCGCATGCTAACGACGTCAGAATTAAGCCATCATTTCCATATATCGCTGGCGCTATATGGCCATGGAGATGCAGAAATTATGGCTTAGCCCGTGTAAAGAACATGCTAGGTTACCAGATATCTACATGTATATCCTGTCCTTTTTTTTTTTTGGTCGGGGGGAGGGGAGGACGTAACTTTATAAAATAAGGAATAATTGGTGATGCCTAAGAGTTATTACCGGTAGGAAGGTAGTGCCGTCAGTCCACCGCACGCGGTGCACTGTAGGCATTACTTGTACGGTTCTTTGCAGCGCCCCTTCGGCTCTTAGCTGCAACCGCTTTCATTCCTATTACTGTACCTCCATTCATTTCCCGTTTCTTCCATCTAGCTATCCACTCTCTCCTGACAATTGTTTCATAGTGCAACTACGAGGTTTTCCTCCTGTTACTCCTGTAAAACTTTTCGACTCTCAATTTCCCCTTCAGCGCGGAATGACCTCATAGGTCCCAGCGATTGGCCTTTGGCCTAAATTCTATATTCCATTCCATTTCTTAAAAGTTATTGCAAATGTTAGCTTTTCTTCATAGGATACAGATATAATTTTCTCTATCGGGAACATATAACCGTAGTATCTGTTACACGAACAAGTTTTTGTAATACCAAAAGAATTACCGGTACTGCAAAAACAAAAGTAAAAATCAAAGGTGGCCAATGTAGCCGTTGAATAAGGTAGGTATTTAGGAACCTCAATAAATTAGGAAAGGTGTAAAAGTAGATTATGGCACACGTAGTTCTATCCGCAAAATAACCAAATAGTAAAGCAAATTGTCCAACCAGTAAGTAATTAAACTTATCAGCAACTGGTTGGGATCTTCAAGAGGAATTGTAAAAGAATCCCATGCAATGGCAAAAATGTAACAAGCACTAAAAATTACAATGGCAGAAAGCTCAAGATTCTTGAAGTGTCACCACCACTGAAATAATGACTGTAATTCAGTATAACTTCAAATAAGCAACAAATTACTTAACTCTAATTCAATATAACTTCAAAATAAGCAACAAGTTGCTTAACTGCTACTGTTAAGAGAAAACAACTTTAAGAGAAGTGTTCAGAAGGCTGACAAAAGTGCTAAAAATTACTTGGCAGAAAGCTTACGATTTTCGAAGTGTCGTGAACATTGAAATAATGCCTTTAATTCAGTATAACTTCAAATAAGCAACAAGTTACTCAACTGCAACTGTTAAGAGAAAACAACTTTTAAGAAAAGTGTTCAGGAGGTCGCCAAAAGTGCTAAAAATTACTATGGCAGAAATCTTACGATTCTCGAAGTGTCGTGAACATTGAAACAGTGGCTCTGATTCAGTATGACTTCAAATAAACAACAAGTTACTCAACTGCTGATGCTAAGAGAAAACAACTTTAAGAGAAGTGCTCAGGAGGCTGACAAAAGTCGGAAGCCGTCGGACGGTTTCGAGACAGGTGCATCAGAACCTACAGTACAAATACTTCATAAGCTCAAAACGCACCTTCCTCTGAATTATTCAGACGCGTGTCAGGCCGACACCTCACGGTCTCGCACTCATTGTTCCACGTACTCTAGCCTTTGCAGGCGCACGTAACAGTCTAGCCTTTGCCAACAATATTAAAATGTCCGAATCACTAACTGTAGCGTGTGTCTGCACGGAAGAACAATAGTTAATGATTATATTAGCATATGAAAACGACGAGAGGATAAAATAAAATTAAATACAAAACAAATTAATGTATCCATTATCAAGCATGTAGAAGAAGACCCACTAAAACAAGAAAAAGGGAAATTTTTACCATCTCATTTCCACAACCCTGAGTAAAGTACTTCAAAAATATGGGAACGGATTAAGTGGGATCTTTGAGTCAAATTACCACCCTCGTGTCGTCTCTCAAGTTCATACAGTTCAAGTCTATAAGATTAAGTTGGAGAACATATCAAAATCAAGGAAGGTTACGGAAGACATAAAAAAACGGGTCTCGATGGACTACCTACAGCAGGTACAACAGATCTGGCTTTCGAATTGAGGTGGATCACAAGGCTCTGGGTACACAGCACGAGGAAGCGTTCCAATTCTAGAGCAGAGTGGGGTGAAGCGTTCCTTAAATTAAGTCGAGTGACTCCTGCAAATGCAGTTCCTCTCTTTACTCGCAAAAATGAGAATATGTGACACAAGGTCGGAAAAGCCGAGTCTTTGCGAACGAAGACCTAAAAACACACCTATAAAAACAGAGATGCGACCTTACGACAGACAGACTGACAAGTGAATTCGGGTTTCGAAGTTAGAGGCAGGTTTTGTAGATGGGTCCATTTTACTCTAACCTCTGACCCCGTAGGGAGGGCGGGTAGTGCCGCCAGTCCACCTCAAGCGGTGCACTGTAGGCATTACTTAAGGTTCTTTGCAGCGTCCCTTCGGCCCCTAGCTGCAACTCCCTTTAATTCCTTTTACTCTACCTCTGTTCATTTTCTCTTTTTTCCATCTTACTTTCCACACTCTCCTAACAATTGTTTTGCAGTGCAACTGCGAGGTTTTCCTCCTGTCACACATTTAAAACCTTTCGACTATCAATTTCCCTTCCAGCACTGAATGACCTCATAGGTCCCAGCGCTGGGTCTTTGGCCAAAATTCTGTATTTCAGTCTAACCTTTGGGCCAGTAATTCCCAACCCTTTTTTCACGCGAGGCCATTCATGCATATCTAGCCATAACCGCGATCCCACCAATTTTATACAGTATGTAATTCATGTATATATATATATATATATATATATATATATATATATATATATATATATATATATATATGTATATATATATATTGGAAATTACTGGTTGCAGGTTTTAAAAGTGATGGACAAGTATAATTATTATCGGTGCAAGAGAGGTACCCTGATGTTGGTAAAATACACGGAATGAAAATGACTCATTTTATTGTAGTAATAGAAATTTAAAGCTTAATATTGATCAAAACATCCATTTCCGAACTGATGTTTTGTCATATGCAACACATCTTCAATATGACATTTTTTCATATCAAGTGACAATTTCATTATAAGGGAAAGAGGAGGAGAGGAGGAACCAAGGAGAGAGGAGGAGGAGGGGGGGGGGAGCTAAGGAGAGAGGAAGGTTCAAAGCAAGGAAACAGGAGGAGGGGAAGGAAGGAGGAAGATAAGGGAGCTAAGCAAAAAGGAGGGGAGGGGGCAAGGAAAGAGGAAGAGAGAGGGGGCAAGGAAAGAGGAAGAGGAGGGAGCTAGGAAAAGAGGAGGGGAGAAAGCAAGAAAAGAGGGGGAAAGGACAAGGAAAGAGGAGGGAAGGTGAACCAAAGAAAGAGGAAGGGCGCGGGCGACGAAAGCGTGAGGGAAGAAGCCAAAGAAAGAGAAGAGAGGAAGGGGACAAAAGAAAATAAGGGGGAGTGATAAAGAGGAGGAAAGGAGGGGGCAGGGAAAAGGGGAGTTACGCAAAGAGAAAGAGGGAAGTGTAAGAGAGGCTCTTCTCTTCTTCCTCTCTCTCATCTTGACTTCCAAAACCTGCTTCTGAAAATGTGATAGTCGGTACCTTCTGGTTTTAGAAGTCTTTATTGTGAACGTGATATTTATCTTTCACTGACATAACCTGGCTCAGTGCTTCGTCAGGGAGTGAAAGGCTTAGATTTCAAATTTCAATACACTTATTTATGAATGTTAAGGAATAAAAGACTAGCTGACACCTATGCAGCATATGTCATTGTAATATGCGGGTGAAAATATACCAACATTGCCACATAGGCGGCAATTCGAGTGAAGGCCTTACGCTCATTTTAGCAGGACCAAATGCGTATGGCACCCAGTGATACCAATTTAATATGAATCTTTATAATTCTTTGTAAACAAATATATACATATGTAGATGAATACAATAGTCAATAATCGAGCTTAGGGTAAAAAAAATCGTTGGTGTCACGCATTTAATAAACAATGTTATGAATTTATGTAAATAAATGTATTCATAAGTAGATAAATAAAAACGTAATTAAATATGTTTAGTTTGATTTAGGTCCTAAGACTTTTGGTTAATCGCGGATGCCTTGTCGACTGATCCTAACTTCAAAATTTCTATTTCTGACATTAACAATGATACGCAATTAACCACCCTGCAGACATCAATAAAAACAAAAGACGGGATGTCTTGCATATTAATGCTATACCCGAATTATTATTATTATTATTATTATTATTATTATTATTATTATTATTATTACTGGTGTAACTGAGCGTTTGATTCTAAGGCTGTCAAGATCAGCTGATACAACCTTTCCCTTGTTCGAACAAGCAACACCTTTTATATTTTTAGACTATTTTATCCAGACTCGTTATTATTATTATTATTATTATTATTATTATTATTATTATTATTATTATTATGAAAGCAACTGCAGCAGTAGCATTTGTAGCACTCATCTTTACAGCACAAATGAACAAATATCTTTGACCACAGAAGTCCAGAAGGTGATTAAAAATCAGTTTTCTAACCAATGTTTGAATTACAACTAATGCAGCCAGACCCATAACTCTTTGAAACACACATATCAAATGATTTTAAGGCGCACAGAGAAACTTGCAATATGTTTCAGTTTCAGGGCAGATGAGAAACTCATTCGTTGTTTCTCCTTCAGTTTTAGGAGGAGCTGCAAGGACCAGCACTCCTTCAGGAGGCTCGGGAGGGCCATAACTATTGCAGCGTGGAAAGTGAACGACTACAGAGACTTCAAGTAGCAATAAGTATTTCATCCACAAAGTCTGCTCTCATTTCCCAACGGCAAAGAAACCTTAATCGGATGTACTTGAGGTAAAACTGTTTCGGAGCAATCACCATTTCCTTCATTATAATTTGATTCATGATTTTTTTATGTTTTAATTCCCTGGTCCTTTTTTAGAAGGGGCTGTCATCAGGAGCAGAAAATTTATTTCCAAATAATTGTTGACAACGGTTTTGAATAATAAAATGCATAAAGAATTACAATTTTTTTTTCTTGACGTTTCATCCATTTTTAAATCCGTTCAGTCTGTCAAGAATGTGAGTAATGCAATAGGTGCATCCATTAAAATATTTCGTTAAAGAACCTAACATTTTATGAGTAGGACATGTTCTTCCTTTTGCCGTAAATACACATAACAGAAGAAGAAAGTAATGAAACACGTTAAATATATGCGTAACTCTAATATTGGTTTAGTTTATTCACGCATTAAACTGAATCTCTGCGGATGAATATAATCTTAATCTCTCGTTTCTCAGTCACTTCGAATGAGATAGATTTCACAGGCATGACCAAACGTGTTCTCCCACTACCGTTTTCCAATAGTCTCCTTACTAACCATCTCTCTCTCTCTCTCTCTCTCTCTCTCTCTCTCTCTCTCTCTCTCTCTCTCTCTCTCCCTTGTGCATCTGTATACATACACACAAACTATAATGCGTACACACACACACTCACTATGTATGTATATATATATATATATATATATATATATATATATATATATATATATATATATATATATATATATATCAGTAAATAAAACATTATTACGTCTTTCTTGCAAAAACCTCTACAAACCTCTGTAACTTTCTCTGTAAGGGCACCTCACCCCACATGACTGTTCGAAAATTATGGCGTCACGTCCGTCACACGCAACCACTAGCGTTTTTCCTTGAGGTTCTTCTTCTCCAAGCAGCGTTCGTGTCCCCTCTTTTTGGCATTTCAGACCCTTGTTGCTTCCTCTTCCATTTCCGCTCCAGTTAACATTCCTCAACCGTTTCCACTTCCCCCTTTAGGCGCCATTGGCATTTTCGGCCCCCCTGCCACAATGCAAATCTTCTATCACAGGGTCTTTTTCCACACCCCGCCTGTCCCCCATCCGCCCCCCCAATTTACATCCATGCACACTTCCGTGATTGTTTCCCCGTGTAGTTCAGTGGAGATAGAAGTCTCATTTCATCAGGGTCATGAATCTGTATAAGTATTGCTGAGAGATTCACAATCTCGTGAAAAACAGTTTACGTAATAAATATCCACAATTATATAGTAAACTGTATTACAATGTAAATGACAAAAGCAAAGACTTTCCAGTGTTTACGTTAAAAATACTACATATTTGTGAATTTTTATTGTATAAGTATTTTCATTTCCTTATTTAAAAATAACACATGTAAGAATGTCAGTAGTGCCATGTCTTTATGCTTTCCTATTATTAACGATTTGAAAATCAAATTAAAATTACAATATTTTCTTATCTCTTCGTTTCAATATGAAAACTGACTCTTGGTCCGACACTCACGATGTCAGCTATGAGAGAAATAAAAAATTAAAATGAGTCTTTCATTTTAACCGGAGCTTTATAATTATTAAGAGGAAATCAGTTTTTCACCTCACCCAACAGATAATCCAATCTACTCGAGAGTCAAACGGTATCAACTGTTTCCCCAGACATGAATATGGTAATCCTTCCTAATTGTGAATCGAAAGGGCGTTCCGTGGATAACCAACCGTGCAAAAGGAAGAAGATGCATCCCCAGTGAGATAACATTTTACATTGGGCTTTGTTAAGAAAGGCAACCTAATCAGAATTATAGAACTTTGTATTTAATATCAATTTTTCCCCAGTTCTAATTCGCTGTTATATTCTTTCACAAAGAGATGCGTCTTAAAAGAGGGTATAATTTACTTCCTTCTGCCCTCATCGATATGATTCATAACTTGAATTACACGAATTAAATGATCGACTGCATTTGTTACGTCATAACTGCAATCTTTGAGGTAACACGAGTTACATCTGCATCACAGAACATAGGTCGAGTTGGCACAATATCATTATTGCAAGCTTAAACCACAAGTCCAAAGTACGAGCCATAATTCATGAATACAAGCACGTAGGCTTTTCACTATGCTGGTCATTTTGGCTGGGTTGCGAGGGCTCGTAATTTATCGGCGGCAGTATTTCATGGGTAAAAGGACATTTGAACCGGCAAGGATGATAAATTGTCCACTTCTTTCCTTAAAACTGAAAGCCCGTTCCTAATCGGAGATATATTACGCTATCAAGCGCTTACATTACGTTAGATATCGACCGCTTTTAAGAATTATCTTCCGTTGCATTAACCTTTTCAGTTCTCTTTCCCTGTCGACGTGAGAATCAATCGTCTGAAAATTGAGAATCAATCGTCTGTCATATTTACAAAGGACAGCAGGACGGACTACTAATACATTCACCTCACAAAGAAAAAAAACAGGTGGAAGGAAGAAGAATTTAAACTCACAAAGAAGGAAGTGATAACCCACCTCTTAAATCAAAGGTTATAGGAACCAGGGAATACGGAAGCGAAGAGAGAATTCCAAAGTTGGGTGGAGGATGTCAAGACACACTCAACGACACGAGCAATCTAGAGATTGTTGATAACTCCAAAAGTACTGGGAGAAGAAGAGGCGTCCTGGCAGGTGCTGCGTGGCCGCATGGATTTTGGATATTGCCTTTTCCATAAAATCTTTATGTTCTTCATTGTCTTCCCTCGATATTAAAGTATTTTTTTGAAACCAACCCATGAGAAAGCGACGTCAGTTTACTTTATGGAATATACATCAGGTATTCTTGTTTAATATACATGGAGAAGAAATCTCTTTTAAGTTTTCTAATGGATTATTTATTTTATTAACGGGAATACTGTTTTCCGTTCAGTATTTTCAAAATACGAAATCTTTCAAATACAATAAAAAGCAGTTTTTCGCTATTTAAGCTGTGCCCTTACAAAAAGTAACACGCATCATTTTGTGAATGTTTTCTTGGCTATGACAGCCCAATTTAACAAATAAATAAAAATATAAAAAAAAACCTTCTGTTTGAAAATTACTCCTTAACAAATGAAAGCCCTTTAATTCCGAGGGCTATAATGTTAATCCTTCATTTATATTTTCCCAAGATAGAATCAACACATGCAATTTCCAGTTTCCACTGTAAAGACGAAAGTTACGCTTATATTAAGAAGCAAACATTTTTTTTATTTCAATCAACAAATCAGAAAGGATCTGAAGTCTTACCATTAGCTTACGCAGAACTTTATTCCAAAACTTGAGACTGCTTACTTAATCCAAATCCCGCGCTTTCAAGATAATCCTCTTCATCGTAATAGCCTCCTTCCAAAAAGTTCATGCAACTTAATCCTCTTCCTCCTCTCCTAAAGACAAGATCCTATTTAATCCAGAAATAGTCATACCTGGTGCTTATCTTCATCTCGAAAACACACGGATTATCAATCACTCATTACGTAACCTAATGCCTCGCCAATGTCAATGTGAATATGAAAGGCATGATTGCTTGTCGGCTTCATTTCTACCAGAAGAGAATATCTGAATTCTCATTAAAAATCATGAAATCATGACCTCTCTTATTCTCCTTTCTTAAAGAAGGTAGTTCACGGCCGCCTTCTCGCCCTGAGTTTCTTAAAGATGAGAATCTTCTTCAAGTTCTAAGTTCGTAACACGTTGCTTGGTAGTCCCTTTTTTTTTTTTTACATGAGAGATCCTCTACAAATCTCAGTCGCTTTACTTAATTTTCGTCCGATAAAACGGTGCCTAATTTCGTAAAAACGATGAAATTATCTTACTGGATTACTCAAATGTTTGAATTTGTGAGTGGTCAAGATACTCAGCCGAATAATGCCTAAAATTTCAACACTGAAAGCATAAAGGGAATTACCACAAAGAATTATTTTTAAAAACTGTTTCTCAGGAAACTTTTCTCAACAATCGAAGCTGCCAAAACAGAATGAGACTTTCTGTTAAAAAGGCAAATAGACATTTTTATAAAAAAATGGTATGCTGTACTAATAAAGTCCAACTATAAATGTCAGGAACCTTATTGCAATCATCAATATCCTACGGAAAAACATGTAAGGGAACAGATATTAATGGCGCTATTTACATTTCTGATCTCAGGCGTATTAGACACAAGCATGTAAGCACATCAAAGAATGCTGGCACATAAATCCTGATACACTATCTAAAGTAAAGTAATGGAATACTGGTGAGTGGTAACTCAACGCAGAGATCGAAGTTATAAATTAATCAGATCACTTAACGTAAAAATCAAAAATCAAAAGGATGGTACTACCAATTTGAGAAGGAATAATAGACATCTGCAAAATTAACTGGGACGTAGGAATTAACAGTAATTAACTTAATATTGCTTTACGGAAAAGAACAGACGAATTCTTTATAAAAATTAAATACAATAACCCTTATGACACTCTTGGAGTGAGCCAGGTTATTTATAGGGAAAAATCGAGTAGCCTTGGTAGTAATCAATTCCCCACATTAATCGACTGATTTGGTTTTGAAATGAAAACAAAAACAAGATCACTTTTAATAAGTGAGATCTCTTCTTCTATATTTCCCTTTAACTTCTCTTACTCTCTAATGAACACCATATTCTTTAGAAGCTTGAATTTGAAGTCAATGGCCCCTGTGGGCTTGTTCCATATGAATAGGGTTCAACTCCTGAGTAATAATAATAATAATAATAATAATAATAATAATAATAATAATAATAATAATCTGAGGCACTACAGTCGCCACTCGTCTCATCACAATTCACCTCTTTATGACTTCAAGATTTAGGTTTTGGGACACGCATAGCTTTCCAACACCGCTGCCACTGACGTTAATTAGAAGCCTGACCTACCAGCACAGGTAAGTAATGACCTGTCACCAGAAGTAGACAGACTAACCTATCAGTGAGTGCAACCATTCTAAACCCGTTTGAATTTTGGGAGTTATCCGTCAAGAGGCGGGAGTATTAACCTAATAGTCACATTCGGGATTTGCCTATTCTACCCAAAATAGAGGGATGAGAGATATATATTTTACAGCAGTTAAACGACGTCAGAATTTCCAATATACACAGTATCGATGGGGCATAAGGCCACTTTCATACTGACATGTATTGATTCTCCACAATTTAGTGAAGAGAAATACGTTGCTGTTTGTCGGCTATTTAGAATCTGGCAGTAAAGTTTGCTTCACAGTAAAAAAAAAATAATTTAAAAAGAAACAAAAGACAACCTTTCCCGCAAAACAGGTAAAACAAAACCTAAATTCATTGTTCATTTAGTTCATGGCGCTTAAGCGCTGGAATTTCAAAAGTTCACACTTTGTGCAGATACTATTTTGTTGAGCAAACTGTTACAAGTCTCGTTTCATTTTCTCTTTTATTTGTCTTACTTATTTTACCTTATTTGACTTTTAAGTTTTTTACTTTTTTCTTCTTGTTATTTCTCTTTCATGGATTATTCTTTACTTCGCAATTTCCTCTTCTGCACTGGGATGCTCTCCTTATTAAGGCCATGGAGCTTGGGGCATTCTGTTTTAACTAGGGTTACACCCTTGTCTTATAAAACACAAAGAGAGAGAGAGAGAGAGAGAGAGAGAGAGAGAGAGAGAGAGAGAGAGAGAGAGAGAGAGAGAGAGGTGCAAAAGCAACTAACGATCAAGTAAAACGCAAAAACTTTGGTCCCCTACGGTACGTGATCAAGTACTCAAACGAAGGAGAAAAAAAAATTTAGGAAATTAGAGAAGAACTGCCAAACCTAAGCACACTCAGTTTCCTTTCCCTACCCACAATGAAAAGGGGACAAAGCCAACTGTAATAATTAAAGCTTTGGGGGCCAACGCCGTGTTCTGGTCGGGAACGGGATCACCCTCTTTTGCCTACACTGAAACAAAATCTCTACTACAGTCCCTCACGAATTACTCACGTCAACAAGAAGAGCGCGTTAGAAGCGAAGCTGTGTAGAGCAATTACATCTACTGTATATCAGCCTGCACCTCCGCTGCAGAGAAACAGATTTTAAGGGAGTGGATTGTCTTCTCGCAAAACGATGTGAAATACAAAAGTATTTAATTCCATTTACGTTAGTACTTGAAATAATACCACACCTTGAAAGGTCATCGACGTGTAACACAGATAGATGAAAATTTCCCAAGGTCGGACGTGCCTGGAAGTTATTTAAAGATTTAACATGAATTCCTAATCTCTTCGCCTAACGAAAAAAAAAAAAAACACGCACACACACACACACACTCGAAAAGATATAATGTAACCTTGCTCTTTCTTGTCTTCAAGAAGTGAAAGGGAAGAATAACCAGCTGTCTTCAAGAAAGGGAAGAATAACCAGGTGTCTTCAAGAAATGAAAGGGAAGAAGAGCCAGGTGTCTTCAAGAAATGAAAGGGAAGAATAACCAGGTGTCTTCAATAATTGAAAGGGGAGAATAACCAGGTGTCTTCAAGAAATGAAAGGGAAGAATGAACAGTGGACTTCAAGAAATGAAAGGGAAGAATAAACAGGGGACTTCAAGAAATGAAAGGGAAGAATAACCAAGTGTCTTCAAGAAATGAAAGGGAAGAATAACCAGGTGTCTTCAATAATTGAAGAGGGAGAATAACCAGGTGTCTTCAAGAAATGAAAGGGAAGAATAAACAGTGGACTTTAAGAAATGAAAGGGAAGAATAAACAGGGGTCTTCATGAAATGAAAGGGTAGGATGGATCCTAATTAAAAGTCTTGTGCGATCTTCTTCAGTGGATATTTTACGTTAGTATGACATCCATCGATAAATTACTTTCAGAGCTTTATATGCAAGAGCAATCAAGCCTTAAAATTTCAGAGGAGCTTTTTTAAAATGACCTCATCTTAAGAAGAAAACTTCTGGCCCTTTTATTTCCTGGACCACCTTCAGACATTGTGATTGGCTAAAGGTTGGAAACTGGTCTATAATTTAACCAGAGAGAGAGAGAGAGAGAGAGAGAGACCTTAAAGGGGAAATGTTTAAGTCCCAGAAGTCCCTGCGCTTTTTGCCGCCGAGAGTGACGCTTCGTCGCTGTCATTGACGCTCTTGTTTTAAAGGCCTACAACAACTGTTTTATCGACTTCGAAATCGTTAGGTACACAAGTAGTAGAAGCTTTTCAATAGCAATCAAGCGCGGGGTGTGTATGCGTCCACCCATTCGTAAATTAACTCAAAAGGTCTGCCTGTCTGGGTACGGTTCATTTCTGACAGTATGTCAATACGTGTTTGCGTCCATTTGGCAATATGATTTTCTCTCTCTCTCTCTCTCTCTCTCTCTCTCTCTCTCTCTCTCTCTCTCTCTCTCTCTCTCTCTCTCTCTCTGGAACTAATACTTCCTAAGACTCAGATTGAACGAGACACCCTTCAGTTCATAAGCATAAGATACTGAGATAATTACCGGTACACTCACCTGGTGCCCATACTGCAAGTCTTATCACCAGTGTCCAAGAAAATTACCTGAAAAAAAACAGAAACATTATATAATAATTTTATAAGGAAACATTGTACACGACAGTAATATTACATGGAAACATGATATACTAATTTTATACGGAAACATTATATGCTAATTTTATATGTAAACATTATATGCCAATTTTATATGGAAACATTATATAATAAGAATATAAGAAGGCCCATAAAACACTATTTAAACGTTGAAACCATATATTTCAGGCACTTGCTTCTGTGCCCCTGTTCACTGGTAGAATATGGACAGTGGAAATTACAATGGTATATATACAAAAACATAAAGGTGTGGCCTTAGGCCTCCGATGGTATGGAGATGGCGTTTCTTAAGAAGGAGGAGAATGACCACTCCTAGTGGTTTTGGCGTTCATTTTCCCGTTTGATGGATCTGGCGGTCGCGTTTCTGTCATCTTCTTCAGGAGGTTTGAGGGGATTAAGGTGTCGATGTCGTCACGATTTCCAATGTCCTCCTGACAGGTTCATATTGTTGGTTTTGATTGATGATAGAATTCCAGCATCTTTCTTTTGCGGACAGCTATTTTTGAAGCCAACTCCGTTCACTCCAGTTAATGACATGCCCCGTATTTTTATATGTAGGAAAATACAGGGGCATGTCGGCAACTGGAGTGGGCGGAGTTGGTTTTCAAAAAAAGTAACTGTCCGTACAAAAGAAAAGATGCTGAATCTGCTTTCATCAATGAAACCAACAATATGAACCTGTCAGGAGGACAGTGGAAACGGACGACATCGACACTTAATCCTCAAACCCCTCCTGAAGATGACCCAAGAAACGCGACCGCCAGATCCATCGCCAAACGGGAGCTAATGAGGCCAAAAACCACTGGGAATTTGGTCATTCTCCTCCTTCTAAGAAAACACCACCTCAATACCATCGGAGGCCTAAGGCCACACCTTTATGTTTTTGTATATATACCATTGTAACTTTCCACCTGTCCATATTCTACCAGTGAACAGAAGAAAGTGCCCGAAATATATGGTTTCAACGTTTAAATAGTGTTTTATGGGCCTTCTTATACTCATATCACACTGTAGTATTACAGGAAAAGACATTCATTATATAATAATTTCATATGGAAAAATTATATACTTATTTTATACGGCAAATATTACATACGACAGTAATTTTACACGGTAACACTATATGCTGATTTTATAACTTATCACAAAAAATTAAACAAATAAGAAAACTAAACAATTTTGTACTGCTTGTTATGTAATGGGAATAATGGCTATTAAAACGAAGGTTAAAAAAGAAAACAGTCGAAGGGGCTTCCCATGCTATTAAAATACGAAGACAGCAATACGAGAATAATAAATTTTGGGACCTGCAGAATTACTTGTAGACAATGTTAAAAAATATGAAATTAATAGTTTAGTATAAGAAAAAATACCAAAACACAAACTGGGTACCATAATTTTTGTATCAAATTCATGCGGAGCTTAAGTGATTATAGTATTATATTTCAGAATGGCTTCCACCTAAGCATTAAATATTTTGTCTAGCTAAAGTGAGGGAATTTCTTCTGTAAATTGTGGGTTGTATGGCCGTACATGTACGATACATTATTCATCTTGAGAATAATAAATATTTTAGATTTTTTCCGATTCCAAAATACATTTGGAACCTCTAAATGCATTTTCAATACAAAATAGAAAATATAAATTTTTTTTATTGTTCTTTTTTGTTTCAGAAGCAACATGATTAATGACAAGCCTCTTCATGGGGTGAGGGGAGAGAGAGAGAGAGAGAGAGAGAGAGAGAGAGAGAGAGAGAGAGAGAGAGCCTAATGCTTATCAGTTCCGGAAAACATTAAAGAATTTCAGTCAATGCACGACTCTCCAAATGCTTCATCAAAATCACCTACGGATAATATGTCCATAAATTGTCATTCAGAAAGCTTGGCTGGAATATAATATGAGTCCATTTTCATTAAGACCCAGAGCTCGAACCAATCAAGAAGCCTGAGATTATTATGAAAAGAGCAGAGGTTTATTGTATTCGCTGCACTGCGAAGGAAAATCTAATATTTATAATTCTCTGCAAAAAGTGTTTTATTGTCGAACAAATACGGAACATCTGCCTTCCTGAATTAACAAGAAAGACACCCCTTTCTGCTAAATAAGGATGAAGGTCCTTTGTATTCGCTTTTAAGCAAAATCATTTGTAAAGGCGTGTCTTTTTGTTTATATGCTTATAAGAATGAGTTTTCCTCTACGTGCTAGCCGGTAAAGAACGGTACACTGCACCCTATTCTTTAAAATTGTTCAAGAAAAAGTTACCTACCATGATGAACTGCAAAGAAGGATTTTTTTATTTAGTACCGCGCTATTAACAGTCTGTCCTAAATCCTACATATTAAAGAAAACAAAATAGATCTTATCTGGTTTCTAGCTGCACCAACCTCTCCTTTATCCTAAAAGATTTTTCGAGATGTTCTTCAAAAAAAAAAATAAGAAGGTGCCTTGCTGCCTCCAGTAACAGGATCCTAGACACCAACATCAAGAAATTACAAAGACAAAACGAAGCAAGTTCTGTTTCATGTACTGTACATGTTAAAGCCGATAGGACGGAAGACATATCCCCTTATCTGCCCAAGTCCCCAAGGGTAACATACAGGAAACTAAACGTTGGGTCTTACAGCAAAGGGAAAAAAAGGTAGAAGTCTCCTCCCGTCGCCTCTAGCAGATTGTTGCAGCGATTTGGTAAGAGACTGGGATGTCTGACCGAACATTAGTATTTCTTAGAGGGGAATTTTATCTTTAGTGAAGTAACGAAGAAGGAATTGGGAACATGATCAGGAAAAATTGTCTATATACAAATATAATATATAAAATTTGCGTGAATATAAATTCACAAACGTGTGGTATTATATATAGATATATATATATATATATGTATGTATGTATATAACACACACACACACACACACACACACACACACACACACACACACACACACACATATATATATATATATATATATTATATATATATATATATATATATATATATATATATATATATATACAACATACTATATATATATATATATATATATATATATATATATCGACGTATACAAACAAGGAATGTTAACCAAGAACTAGAACATATGCCATCCAAAGAAAAGAAGCTCGCGTGGCACGTGGGCATGAAGGAGAATGGAAAAAGCCAGGTGGCTGGATAGGATTACGCGACAAAGCTGAGAGCCCTAATTAAGCAATTGTCGGGAACTGGATCGGACATTTTACAGAGCTAAGTGCAATTAAGGGAAGCCATCAAAAGCAGAGTGGATAACAATAAATCAGAGGGAAGGAGAGCCACTGGCATTCTTTTTTAACTGAAACGGAGTCTGATTGCAGAACAGAGATGACAGGATATAGCCGAATGTAAAGGAATGGCCAGCACCTGTTAACAGACACCTTTTTAATCGGGAAAATAAAACAGGTAAAAAAATGCGCAATCGAGTTTTCTGTACAGTGTATAATCAAGACCATCGAAAATAAATCTATCTTTCGTTGGTCTCGGTATAATGCTGTATGAGCCACGGCCCATAAAACTTTAACCACGGCCTGGTGGTGGCCTGTCCTGCATCGTTACCTGACGCACTAGTATTTCTAACTTTAACCTTAAATAAAATAAAAGCTACTGAGGCTAGAAGGCTGCAATTTGGTATGTTTGATGACTGGAGGGCGGACGATCGACATACCAACTTGCAGCCCTCTAACCTCAGTAGTTTTTAAGATCTGCAGGCGGACAGGAAAAGTGTGGACGGATAGACAAAGACAAAGCCATCTCAACAGCTTTCTTTTACAGAAAACAAAAAATATAATTATACATACCTTCTCTCCTTACGGTTCTCGATAAACTTACGGGGTAAGGGTCTTAAATTTAAGCCATTTCATACCTGGATGCAACCCACCACAGTCAGTGAATTACCCTGCACGCAATTCCCAGCCGAGGCCAAAAGAGGCCCAGTGGATTTCTGAGGAAATGGGAGTAAACTAGTTCTTCCAACCTGGTATCATTCTCTAAGATATATATAGTTTTGAATGAGACGCTGGTACCCATTCACAACTGTGCCGACCGCGTGCGCGCGGGCGTGCGATATTTATCATCGAAAATGATTTGAAATGGATCACCACACGTGAGGAAATAATAGTTTATATTTTGATCATTTAACCTTGAACCTACAGATATCTTTTTTTTTTCAATCGCTGTTTTTGGCTGCACAAATGAAAATCAAATGAAACGGATACGTATTTGCTGCACTCACCAGTTTAATCGAGTTTGCTTCAAAGACAAATGAACCAACAGCATAAATATGGGTGGATGATGAATAATGTAAATTAAAATTTAACATAGTTTTATCTCTATTGAATTTCAATAAAAAAAAATCTGAAAACTGGAAGCGCAAAATTTAATTATTGTCCGCACAATTGTTGAGGGCACTATGCCGCAGGAGATACGATAAATAAATGACTGATGGTCAATATACAAAAATACATTTTGCCACAGCATGCGTGCAGCCGTAAAAGAATCAATTACAGTGCTGGTATATTGAATAACTGGCCTATTTCACAGACTGAAAATGGCACTGTCGAAGACGAACGTTACTTTAAAGGCAACCACTAAAACATTTGATTACAACCGTCAATTCTAATGTAAAGTAAACGCACCTTTAATTCTCTACTGATATCCACTGGTTCTTGTGATGCATTATTCTGTTAATCAGTTAATTGCGTCATTCAGAAATCACTGGTCACAGAAGCATGTAGTACTTTCCTTTGCATCTATCATGCGTGTAATTAATATTCTCAAGACGTGAGACGATAACGTTAATATAAAAAGTTTCTTCTTCAACTCCTCTTCACGTAAGCACTTTTTTTTAGCCTGGGTAGCTGAGGTTAAAGAACAACGCAAACAGACACACGTACACACACTGTAGACGCGAGAAAGGAAGCGAGGCTAACAAAGAAAAAAAAATATATAACGATCCCGCCTTCATAAACTTTTCCTTTTATGACACCAAAACATCACTACAGATAAGGTTCATCTTCTCCCTAGAACTCGAATGTGGAAACCTACAGACGTGTTGTGTTTGCTCAGACTGTTGTGTGTGATGCGAAGACTTTCGGTAGGAAATCATCTTCGCATTCTGTTTATCTCTATCGTGAAGATCATTAACACAAAGAACGATGCGAAATCACTGACAAAATACGTGACGTCGCATAAGGGTACTAGGATGAAGAGGTAAAACGAATGGCTAAAGGAGGAGGAGGAGGAGGAGGAGGAGGAGGAGGAGGAGGAGGAGGTGGTGGTGGTGGTGGTGGTGGTGGTGGCGGAGGAGTATGCGGACAACAAGTACATGAAGTACTTTATTAAAATAGCGAAGATGTCTCAATATATGCTGAAGGATTAGATTCCTGCACTTTTCAAGAAAATTTATCACTACAGAAAATCATTCTGATATATATATATATATATATATATATATATATATATATATATATATATATATATATATATATATATATATATATATATATATATGTGTGTGTGTGTGTGTGTGTGTGTGTGTGCGTACGTTCGACCTTCATATTTATAGGTAATGCCTGTTATATCATATACACTTGGGGCATTATTAGGCTTAAGAAATGTCTTGAAAAAGATTGTGTCTGTCAATGAGAGAGAGAGAGAGAGAGAGAGAGAGAGAGAGAGAGAGAGAGAGAGAGAGAGAAATCAACAGGTCAAGTACTAATGGATAGCTGACCTTAGGGACAAAAGACTCATCAGAAGCAATGCCCCAACCATCATGCATTATTGGGCATGATTGGATGCCAGAAATAGGGGCTCAACCTTGATTGCCCTTTGTGAGTCGTATTCGACGGTAAAGAACGAGAAAGAGAGAGAGAGAGAGAGAGAGAGAGAGAGAGAGAGAGAGAGAGAGAGAGAGAGACTCATCTTTTAAGTGAAGAGCCAACTTAACTATTCTTTGTATATGTATATATTTACGCGCGTGAGTGTGACGGTACTTGAGGGAGATTTAAAATTTAAAGTAACTGTGACTGAAATAAACCCAGTGTTATGGAAATGAAGATCTATAGCATACTGGTTTTGGCCGATAATTTAATTTCTGTGTGTTATTATTCTGCTGAAACTGTACCATCCGTACTGCAACTCTGTGATATATAAATGTATTTTGGTACAGCCAACATTCCTCTAGTGCTCCTGTTACTATTCTGTGATTCCGCCACCAAAGATCGGAGGAATGATTTCTTCACCCGTGTCTGAGTTAGAAAAAAGTTAAAATAAAAACGTTGTTAACAGATTTTCACAGTTAAACTTGATAATGAGTTTCTGTTCACGGTGAAGGCTGCTGCATGGTCTGACGAAATTATGCTCTGTAATGTGTGCTAGTTGATGTTTAAAGTGTTACTTTTAGAAAACGCCTATACCCAAAAAAGTGATATCGAACTTTGGAAAATTTTACTGAAACATAATTCTTCTAAAATTAATTAGCACAGTAAAACCTGGAACGCAACATTTCGCAAAAAAAAAAGGACCTAATGCATATCGTAAAAAGATCCTAAGTTATTCAGAAACCGAACATTTTTCCTTTACAGTTCTTGCATTGCAAAAGCAGAAAACTCTGAATTAAAGCATGGAAATGTATGATTACCCTCACCTTCATCAAATGTTCATGTTTCTCTGAGCATTCACTCGACCAAAAACGAGGGGAAACGGGTTTGTCACTCTACAGCTTTCTTGCTGAGGCGGGGAGACCGATTCAGGAAAAGCAACCGAGAGAGAGAGAGAGAGAGAGAGAGAGAGAGAGAGAGAGAGAGAGAGAGAGAGAGAGAATTCATTCATTCATTCCTAAAATATTACGTTATTCCTACTTTGTTCATTTTATGTAGTTGGAATAGTGACAGACTAAGTTATGCTTAAAACTAATTTTAAAACAACGCACAAATAAAAGGCTGGCCGAGTAAAATGAACATATTTTATAAAAAAAAAAGTCTCAGCACACAATTTTTGTGTAAAAATTTCTTATTTATATGCAATTTTTTTGTAACAGTACCCGGACAACTTCAAATTTCTTCATAAAATACATTACTTATTATTATCAATAATGGAAAAGAAAGTTTCGTGAACAAAGAACTGTCATTGTGGGAAACAATCTTGTGAACCAGTGTATTTCAAAATACACCAGCAATCAAATAACAAGTAGTCTTTCCACCGTAACTTCCTCTCGAAGAGGTAGTCCCCAACTCCTGGAAGGGTGGAGGTAATCTAAATATAAATTCTGTTGCTTTCCTCTGTAGATGTTATTCAAGTGATCAATATTATTTTAATGAATAGTGAATAATTCATAGTTTTTATTTTACCATGTACCCTGAAAAAATAAAATCACATTATAAAAGCGGGGTCACATCGGTACATTTTCGTTGTTCTCAATAAGCACGTATCAAGGGAAAAAGTCTGAAACTTTATAAAAAAAAAAATCAAGTAGGCACATTAAAAACCTGTAACTCATGTCAATAAAAATCAAGTAGGAACATTAAAAACCTGTAACTCGTGTCAATAAAAAACCAAGTAGGAACATTAAAAACCTGTAACTCGTGTCAATAAAAAACCAAGAAGGAACATTAAAAACCTGTAACTCGTGTCAATAAAAACCAAGTAGGAACATTAAAAACCTGTAACTCGTGTCAATAAAAAAACCAAGTAGGAACATTAAAAACCTGTAACTCGTGTCAATAAAAACCAAGTAGGAACATTAAAAACCTGTAACTCGTGTCAATAAAAACCAAGTAGGAACATTAAAAACCTGTAACTCGTGTCAATAAAACACCAAGTAGGAACATTAAAAACCTGTAACTCGTGTCAATAAAACACCAAGTAGGAACATTAAAAACCTGTAACTCGTGTCAACGAGTATGTGCTCCATCTCACTGGGACAGATGTTCGTTGTGTCAGAGAAATGAAAGGTGAATGTCTCTCTCCGTAGACTTCACTGCTTAATACATTGCATGAACGAGAAGGGTTTATTTTAGCCTGAGCGCACGCGAGTGAAATTTCCCAGAACTACCAAATGGTCTGTAATTAATAAACGACAATTTTAGTCAAGAATTCCTTGACTGTCTCATTTTAAAATACGCAGTCTAGATGATCCCTGAAATTTCACCCTTAATTTATCTAAAAACAATTAAACGAGTTACGGCAACAGATCCGTATCTTTAGGAATTCAGTGAATAAGAGGAGTAACCGAGATACTAAACAAAAACAAGAAAAGAAAATGGATGGAATAAAACCTCTCATTTGCTTACGTGCAAAAATGGTGACTGCGCCGATTAGGGGAGGTGATTTACGTATCTTGGAGTATCACGCAAAGGCGTCAATGACCGGAGGTTAAGAGATCTGAGGAAATCCTCAAATAATTATTTGCTCGGCTTATGAACTATGTAATAAGCCTGTTCAGTGAAAATGATTTCGAGAAAGGTTGTATTCTATCAAATAAGATGGAATTCCCCATTCGCTTCTGTTTTCCTCCATAATTATTATAAACTTTGCTCGTAAGCTACCGCAATGTAAGACTGCCGAGTGCTCCTGTCACTGTAAGACTGTAGAATTTCATTTAGCATTAGTAACGTACGATTTGTCTATTTCCGTAAAGCTAAGAAGGTATGATTCTACCTTACTCGTATGTTTTTGTCTGTATGCAATGCAAGCACGAATAATATATATATATATATATATATATATATATATATATATATATATATATATATATATATATATATATGTGTGTGTGTGTGTGTGTGTGTGTGTGTATTATATGTATGTATATATATATATATATATATATATATATATATATATATATATATATATATATATATATATATATATACATACACACACATAGTTATCTACCTGTATTCTACCTATACTCTGATTTTCCTATCTCATATGAGTATTCTGTACCGCTGAAACTTGGCACGAAGGTTAAGAATATATTGTCCTGCTCCATAAGAATTAATGCATAATAAAATAAAATTCCTTCATACAAAGTACTGTCTCTCATTTTACCAGTCCACCTTCACACCAAATTTCTTTCAAGCTTTATCTATAAAAGGGTGTAAAATTGTCTCCCCTTTCCCCTGTAGCAAGGTTTACTTTTTTTTTAGGCGTAATTTAATTCCGTCCTCCCAAGACTTTTTTTATTGCCTGAGACGCTGGGCTGTTTTCGAGCTAACTCAGCACTAACTTTGCTGTAGCTTAAATTGAATCGTTTGTTCCTACACAGTTTCTAGGAGGTAAAGTAACAAACTCTAGTACCTCAGTAGACACTGTCAGGCCGCAGTTTTGTATGACATATCGAGTATTATAAATTTCTGGTCTATGGGAAATTGGTAGATGTTCTGTTAAGTTTATTCGTAATACATGTAATTACGGGTAGTCTCGTATCTTCCTACGATGTAATTTGCTGTGTTTATTGAGCGGTCTGATATTATATAATAATGCAATTTTTTTGCGAGACAAGCAGTCTTATCGCTTCAGGTAAATAAGTAGCCGAATATCTTCCCTTGTGTTATCTACTGCATTTAACAAGTAATAATATGGATACTTATCAGTACACGAAAATTATTAATTGGAGTGACGTCTATTATATAAAAGAAAATATGATTAATGTTACAAAGAAAACAAAAGGAAATAAAAGAGAGGGAGGACTTATCTCTAAAGGAAGCGACAGACAAGTTTTTCCGGTAAACAGGGAAAACAGAAGCAGGAAGCGAATTACTAGATTACCATAAAATCAGACTGAGGTTTGCTGGGGGTTTTCTTATACGTTAGACACACTTCCTGAAGTTTGTCCGTATGGCTAAACAAGTTTGTCCGTACGGCTAAACATTACTTTATACAATAAACTTTTTTTTTTTTTTTACACAGACCGTTGCAATATGCTAAGATCAAATTTTGCCCTAAATAAACTTTGTGTTTTTTTTTTACACCAAACTGCTGAAGCCTCTGTGAATGACAACCTTAATGACATTTTTAACTGTAAACAATAAACTTCGAAGAACTTTTTTTTTATGGTATTCGTTTCTATTGCACGTGAACGGAAAACTCCTGTAAACAATATACTCTGATGTTTACAGAATAAAATAGGCTTTTCTGAGGCTTACAACCATAAACTTTGCTCATGTCTGATTTCATCAATAGAGAATCGTATGTGAAATCCTACAAAGTATAGATGCATCGATAAAATGTAAATGATCCTCCTCCATCCAGCTTCATCGTTGAATGGAAGTGCTGATTCACAGAAATTAATTAAACATCGGCTTGTCTCACGAGACATAAAACTAACCTACGTGTCACTCAAAGCAATGAATGGAGAGAGAGAGAGAGAGAGAGAGAGAGAGAGAGAGAGAGAGAGAGAGAGAGAGAGAGAGAGAGAGAATCGTTAAGCCAAATACTAAAGCCCAAAGCACGGACAGGAGATCCCATTCTGTAGGATGTATGGCTTACCCCAGTGGCATACAGTAAATAAACAAGTACGGCCCCAGATTGTGTAGCTGAGGCTTACACGGCCTAAAAGCTGGCAAAATCTCTTCAAGACAGATAGATAGACAGAATATAGAATTTAGGCCAAAGGCCAAGCGCTGGGACCTATGAGGTCATTCAGCGCTGAAACGGAATTGACAGCAAAAAGGTTTGGGAGGTGTAACAGGAGGAAAACCTCGCAGTTGCACAATGAACCAATTGTTAAGAGAGGGTGGAAAGTAAGATGGAAGAAACAGAATATGAACAGAGGTACAGTAAAAGGAATGAAAGGCGTCGCAGCTAGGGGCCGAAGGGACGCTTCAAAGAACCTTGAGTAATGCCTACAGCGCACCGCATGAGGTGACTGTTGGCACTAACCCCCTGCGGAGAAAATCTCTTCAACAGGATTAATAAGAAAATACACGAAAAATTTTGAATATGAAGTTATTCAGTATAGGTTTTTTCACATTATTCAGTAACTGCATTTTTTAATTATGGTTATTCCTTCCGATTTCCATTCCTACTTAAGCAAAATTTAATTTTTTAATCTTTCCATTCACCTGTAAATAAAAAAAATTATCATAAAGAATTAACGAGTTGCAGTTTAAAAAAGAAATTTTAAATGCTAATTTGCGCAGGTGCAATGCAATTCTTAATTTAGTAAGTAAAGAGCTGCATTCACAAAACAAGAGAACCTCACACGATTTTCATGTGAGGTTACCATAACAGTAACAGTCTACCAGTGACCACGCCCTGGGGATTATTAAGGTCCAATGTTCAAATTTACGGTAACTGAGCCGGGCACTGGAATAACAACAAACAGTCCCTGTTTTCGTCCATATTGGCATTTAATTGTTTTCATTTCACTTGACGTTCTAATCACTCTTTCTCAAGAATATATCCATAATGGTCCCTGATTATCAGACACAAGGTCACAGACATTAACATTAGCATATTACATGATAGTCGAAAGAATAGGTCACTCAAGCCTTTTATATGCATCATACTTAAGAGAAAAAGTATAAGTTAAGACAGTGAACTGCTGTACCCTTAATCTCCTGAGAGACAAATGGGAGAAAACAGGAGCTGAAATAGAACAGGAAGAGAGAGGGAGAGAAAAAAAAGTTAAGTATACCTTAGTTTAACCAGACCACTGAGCTGATTAACAGCTCTCCTAGGGCTGGCCCGAAGGATCAGACTTATTTTACGTGGCTAAGAACCAATTGGTTACCTAGCAACGGGACCTACAGCTTATTGTGGAATCCGAACCACATTATAACGAGATGTGAATTTCTATCACGAGAAGTAAATTTCTCTAATTCTTCATTGGCCGGTCGGAGAACCGAACGCGGACCCAGCAGAGTGCTAGCCGAGAGCGATACCAACCCGTTCAATGAGGAACAGAGAGAGAGAGAGAGAGAGAGAGAGAGAGACTCATAATACCAAGGCCAATATTATCAACGCAGATAAAAAAAAAAAGCCCACCCTAATTTAATGGACCCAGCCACGAGAAATTCTATACCGGCATTGTCGCGTTGTCTCGGCGAAAGAGGAATGGAATTGTTTCCCTGAACCGATAACAAAGTGCTTCTCTGATGAAGTTGAAGCGGGCGCACTTCCAGCACAAGGCTCTTATTTAAATGAACCTGTTGCAAATGCAAACGCAGCCTTATGGAGAATTCAAAAGGGCCTTTTATGGCCGTAGTATCACTGAAGCCACGATGCTCGCCGTTTCCATAATTCATGCACTCCGCGTATTAGGTTTGCAACCTCTTGCATGACATTCGTGGCCTTATGTGTATTTGATGTTAATTATCGATTGAAAAAGAGAGAGAATATAATAGAATATAGAATTTAGGCCAAGAGATGGGACCTATGACGTCATTTAGCACTAAAAGGAAATTGACAGCCAGTAAGAATGTTTGCAAGGTGTAACAGGAGGAAAACCTCGCTGTTCCACTAGGAAACAATTTTTAGAAAAGTGGAGAGTCAGATGGAAGAAAGAATATGAACGGAAGTACAGTAAAAGAAATGAGAGGTTGCAGGTAGGTGCCGAAGAAACGCTGCAAAGGCCCTTAAGTAATGCCTGCAGTGCACCACGTGAGCTGCACTGACAGCACTAACCCCCTACGAGAGAGAGAGAGAGAGATAAATATCAGCAAAATATCAATAGATGTATTACCATGAAAAATTAATGATTAATAAATTACCGTCAACTGTCAACAGCGAAGAATAGGCTACAAGCCGCTGTCAAAATGATCATTAATGAATAATGAAACATTACATTCTCGAAGAATTATGAAGCAACTTTTGGCATTAGTTGCAGCCGTGCACTTGAAGTCTGTAGCAAGACTTCAAATGAACTTTAATGCAAGATATGCAACACAATATACGTGCAAACTTACTTCTGTGCATGCGTGCAATAAAACAATTCCGCGCGCACTAGCATACCCAAATGGCATCAGAGCAACCGCATTACGGTAAGAATATTTTCGGGGTGAATTCACAGGCCTGCAAGATACAATTCCAAGGGTATACACGGTACTCGAATCGCCGCAAGAGCCCTTGAACTCCGGGAACTGGAGTTGCTCCTTGTGTTGCACATGAGCCTGAATATAATTAGTTCCGGATACGGATGGTTCTTGGATTGCCTCATCTTGCTGCTACGATTTCTCGGGTTATTCTCGATTATTTTGTTAAACTTTGTTCCAAAGCGACGCAGGGAGACCCTGTACTGGAACAAGGCAGCTCAATGGAACAGTAGCAGTTGAAAGTACTTCTATCATTACCTACCGTTGTGACTTTCTGGTTACCTTGCAACTGCTGTCGCAATTATATTTTAATTTTTACGTTCCTTGTGCTAATCTGTCTATTAGTCACTTAAATAAACAAACAAAAGAAAGAAAGAGGGAAATAAAGAACTCTTCTCTGCATAATGCTCCCGTGGATATTTCAGTGGTATGTTGGAATATGAAATGGAATATGAAATTCTGCCAAAGGCCAAGCGCTGGGACTTATGAGGTCATTCAGCACTGAAAGAGAAATTGAGAGTACAAAGGTCTTAAAGGTATACTAGAAGGAAAACTTTACAGTTGCACTATGAAGCAACTGTCCGGAGAGGGTGGAAAGTAAGACGGAAGAAAGCGAACTTGAACGTAGGGACAGTGAAAGGAATGAAACTGGTTGCAGCTAGGGGCCGAAGAGACGCGGCAAAGAACCTCAAGTAATGCCAACTGTGTACCGCGTGAGGTGTACTGACGGCGCCACCCACCTACGGGGAGTTAGACTCTATACGCGTAAGAAGCAAGTTCGATTCTCTCCAAGCGCAGGAAAAAATACCGTAAAATCTCGGGGCTAAGGTTATTCTTTGGGTGTGTGTGTTGGGGGGGTGGGGAGTGGACGACCCTATCCCTTCTCCCCCTCCCACACACACCCACAAACACACCCCATCCCCCCGCCAGTCAGGATTACAGAAAAGCGTTTCGTATATGGTTAACGTCCATACCTAATACAGAAAACAAATAAATAAATACTTAAAATTCTTAAAACTCACAACGGACATTAGAGATCTAGGTCACAAAGAGGCCCATCTGCTAAAAAGAAAGTATGGATGTATAAGGTAATACAACATCTCCCCTATTACCGTTTATTTTTATGAAGTTTGATAAAAAAAAAAAAATTAAAATTCACACAATGCATGATCCGGGAATTAGCCAATTCGAGAGAAATTCGCATAGAGACGAACGGAAGCTGCTATAACCAGCTCTCTCTCTCTCTCTCTCCATAACAATGCTTCGAATGACGCAAAATAACCCAACAGAGTACAGGCTACGACCTCAATTGCAAATAGTAATTCAGCGACGTATGCAATTACTGCCAGCAGTCTAACGATGTCAGGGCAATTAGTGCTTGCAATCCATCTCCATCCGGCCATTTTACAAATAGATTTCTGTCGCGTTTAAATAAGAGACATCGGAAGCTGCAGTTCATAACACCTCCTCTTTACGTCGGCGAAATGTAAAGTGGATGCAACAGCGAAATATCCCGAAGTAAAGAGCAAAAACTATTTCCATTTATTTCGGAGAATTCCGAGAGGTCACTCCATTGCCGCGGCAGAGCAATTAAAGAGACGTAGTGTGTGCGTGCATCAAATGTGGAAGGGAAAAATGATTCATAACGCCTAACATTCATTCCACGTAAAGTGGAGGTCAGTTCATCGAAGTGGAGTCCAGTTCATGAAGCGTAAAAACGTGTCAAAACTACATTTTGTTATCAGGCGTTTAAGTGATTTTATTTGGGCAAGTGTTCTGCATGTGCGTATACGCGTATTTATAAATGCATGCAGACGTACGTAAGCACACACACACACACACACACACACACGCTCAGACACACACAATTATGTGTGTTTCTGTGCGCACGCGCGTAGAAGTACGGAACATTCCGACATATAATGCTCAAACTAATTATTTAATTAGTACTTTTCATTTTTATATACTGGCTGAAAGTGTGTTCAGCTCAGCTTACATTTTCACTGGTTAATTTTAACATTTTCACTGGTTAATTTTAACTAGATTATTCATGAAAAACTGCGTTAGATTACAATAAACATTTACTACGAAATGCAACGTAGTTTTCCTCCATTGCAAGAAACCTCCTTCGGACTAATCCACAGGGCAGGGCGGCGTGTTCCTTGTTTTTGGCGACGTTCAAAACCTGCAAACAAACACTCGAACTCAATCGCGGGTTGGATCCCTTGTAATGGTTTCTAAATCGTCTCTTTCACATTCAAATCCCCCTT
>NC_089779.1:10615000-10647500 GCF_040412425.1 Macrobrachium rosenbergii | reverse complement strand
ATTGGTTTTATGGCGTCCCACAGAATTAATAATCAAATATCCATGGATGGAAAAAAGAAGGAAACTACCATAAAGAAGGATGGGTCAATAAATCAAAAGAAATATAACAGGAAGCGGGGCATTTTTGTGAAGTCACACACAGGATATATAAGGTATCATTTGACCGATGTAGCAGACGTCGAAGAAGACCTACAGTAGGTGTGCTTTTGAACGAATTCTTGGTTTTTGAAATACAGGGTTAATAATACAGAAACTTAGGGGATTGCAAGAGTCACTGCGGATATGTTTACAGCTGAAACTGAAGTTAACACCTCGTATTACTAGCGAGATTTTTGCTGAACACTGAATGAGGAAACAAAACCTGATGATTGGCAACACAAAGTCATTGCAAAGGTACAAAAGAAACGTGACCGGACTGGATGTGGCAACTATAGAAGTATATTGCACTTCCATCGGTTGTTATGAGAACATGCAGAATGCTTCTTCTCAATAGGCTGGAAATTCACAGAATACTACGAGATGAACAAGCTGGTTATAGATTATATATCTGTGATAAGTTGTACACCAATGTATGGAATTCAAAAATCCTCTTCTGATGGCTAATGTTGATTGCGAAAAAATATTTGACTGCGTAGCGTATACCCGCAGACCAATAATTTGCATGTCTCTGCTGCACTTTGGCATCCTCGTTACATATGCAAAGCTAATTGAAGTTATTCATGAACGTAGTAGATGAAAAATTAATGTTGATGGAATCTGGTCATGTGAATACTCAGTAAACAGCGGGATAATACAAGGGAATCATTGTCCTCATAGATTTTACAACAAAAAAAAGGGTCGGGCACACAAGAGAAGTTTTGACGCGGAATAACGACGAAACTTGAGCAGACGATGGTATTTTAATCAGTAAACACTGTACGGTTCACAAAGTTTGCTTAACAGACTGTTACATTATACGAGTATATCTAGAAAGATGGGACTCAGAAGAATTAACTGAGGTTGAAACTTTCTAACGAAGGTACTCTTGAGCTGGAATTTAGCAACTGAGACAATGGGCAAGCTGAATATGATTTGGAACTCAAATACAGTGAGACTGCATACAAAAGTACGACTAAACTCGCGCTTAGTACGATCTGCATGGATATCAATCACTGTAGGACAACGAAACCATATCTAAAAGATTTTGCTGAGCTGAGAATAAAACCTTAAGGAAAACACTTGGAGTCAGATGGCAGGACAGAGTTAGAAATGATGCCATATTTAAAATTAAGGAAGTTCCAGTTGTAGATGAGGTAATGATGCAAGAAGGATTGAGATAACTTGCTCCTTAGCGCGTGGGAGAACAATACTGTCACCTGCTCTCCTCTGGGCACCAGAAGAGTTGGAAGACCAGACCTACTTGGATGAGAACTATGAGAAGAGAGGTTGGGGATGAATGGAAGATTCACAAGCAAGACTTTTGAGCAGCTGAATTTCATAGAGATGATGATGATGGGGGAAAATTACAATTGAAAATTACAATTCTATATCATTATAAAATAAAAAGCACAATTTACGTTGGTGAATTCGTTACGTCAAGACGCAGGTACTATCAAATGGGCTAAACTTTCTCGATTTCTTCTTTACCGCTAGTTTGACCAATCTCCTCGAGCCCTACAATTTTTAGGTTTTGTAAGCTAGTGGCATTTTTAAATGTATTTTAGAAGCTGGAGTTTTGCCTAAGATATAATTTTATTTCCTACAAGTTTTAATTATATTATACATATACTAACTGTATAGTCCTTTAATTGACATCGGCGTCAATGACCATAGAAGTCACGGCGCCTGATAACTTAAAATTATTCATTCATTCATTGCTTCCCTTGAAGAACCCTCAGGAGACCCTTAATGGTAATAGGATTTCTTGGCTAGACATCTGGGCCAGATTCCCTTTATTATCAGAAAAATAAATTCAAGTAGATCTGGAGTGATAATCATATAAAATTTAGTTTTGAGTTCATATTCCAAAAGACCATTAAAACCTATAAGCTCATGTTACAACTACATTTATTTTTCAGGGACCATGGTCATCTACTATTGAATTCAACAGTTCACTACCAAACTGAGGTTCTGTAGCTATTGACTTCTCGTTTGGCATTCACCTATCACTACAATAGCTTCTGATCAGAAGAGACGCCCATCCTTACAACACTGACCTGACCCAAAAGAGGTCATTCAACCCTTCCCTCGTGGGTTTCTTATCGTAGGTTCGATGGCAAAAGGTTTCTTAATTTGCGAGCTTTTTTCTTTTTAGCAAGTAGGCCAAATTATATCTCCTTCAGCTACCTTTCTCCTTTGTAGGTATTCAACCAGAGAACCTAAGGGGCAGTGCCGTTTGTTTTCATCTGGAGCCATAAGCTATTACGAAAAATTACTTGATTGACGTGTATAATACAACACACACACACACACACACACACATATATATATATATATATATATATATATATATATATATATATATATATATATATATATACATGCCATGAACATACATACATATATATATATATATATATATATATATATATATATATATATATATATATATATATATATATATATATATATATATATATATATTTCTCAAACAATTTGCAAGAAACTTTCCAGGACAGTAATAAGAATTATACAGTCTTGCTTCCCTACTTTTTCATAAAACAAAAAGTGTCATATATCTGTGCCACATGTAAAAAGAAAAAATTAGCAAAACAAAAACTTCACCCCGCTATTAAGGTGATTATAAACAAAGGCTTTGGTGAAATCCGTCCCCCATCCCCACCCTCTGTCTCTCTCTCTCTCGCTTTCTCTTATGAAAGAAATCGCTTAAACAATACATCTCACTGAATATACGACTTTGTTTGTTCCCTCCTGCTCTTGTTTGTTCGCAACCTGAAACCACTTTACCTCGCATAATAAAATACCGGGCCGACGCAGATTCACGACATCCATCATGCCGAGTATTTTTGCCTCGGGAATGAAACTGAATTAAAAAAAAAAACATGACACAGAATTCGTCAGATCTGCCGCGATTTTAGAATAAAGTCATGTTACGTCGTATTCTTCTTCGTCCTACAGAATACAACAGAATACAGAATTTAGGAAAGGCCTAGCACTGGGACCTATGAGGCCATTCGGCGCTGAAACTAAAATTGACGAAAGGTGTAACAGGGGGAAAACCTCGCAGTTGCACTATGAATCAATTGTTAGGAGAGGGTGGACAGTAAGAAGAAAGAAAGAGATTATGAACGAAGGTACGGTAACAAATGAAAGGGGTTGCAGCTAGGGGCCGAAGGGACGCTGCAAAGAACCGTAAGTAATGCCTACAGTGCACCGCATGAGACGCCCTGACGGCCCTACCCCCCTACGGGATTTCTTCGTTCAATGATTTTTGATAATTGAAACTCACTCACAAAAGAATGAGAGAAAGAGTCTCGAGTAGATGACGACCGACGGGTGTGAGTAAATAAATAAATAACGCAGTCAACAGGCAGCGAGAGGTCTACTGGACAAAAAGATAAATAAAAAGTTGGTCTGTTTACAGCGACCTGTCAGGTCGAGGGAAGGGAGAAACTTTTAATGATTGAGGGCAGCCAGTCATAAAGAATTCATGTAAAAGGGGAGAGGAAGCGACTGACAGACAGACAGACAGACAGTCAGTCAGTCAGAGGCAAAATGTATGGGAGTTTCTTCTACCGAAAGGCACAGAATCCATTTAATGCACAATCCATTAATGTGCAGGGTAGCTTTTATGATGGTGGAAAGTACTTGACTATTCAATATGTTTCCTCTATTATCACTGTGAATTATGACGACCTACTGACTCGTATAAGGCTACAAAAAACTCAACACAGGCGCGATCGTAGCATGTTGTAACGTACTTATAAAATAGACGTATTTTTGGTGGCTTTAAATTCCAGCCAAGGAAATTTTGTTTACAAATCGATGCCCAGATTTCTAGTCTGTACACAAGTATTTAAAATGAAGAGGTCTCAAGAAAACATACAAACTCAAATTATATACCGTGATATATCTACAAATTATTATTAACACTACACTTCATACCTGACAGTCACTGTACACTCACATATACAATTATATATATATATATATATATATATATATATATATATATGTGTGTGTGTGTGTGTGTGTGTGTGTGTGTGTGTGTGTGTTGTTCACTATATGCCTTTTCCCCGATCTTTAGGAAGTGCTGTCTGATGGACTGAGCCTTCTGGTTTTCACAGAGTCTAAAAGGGTGAGGTTATTGACCTCATGCCTTCTCTGACCTCAGCTGTGGCACCACTTTATTTATATGAGCGGTTATATATATATATATATATATAATGTGTATATATATATATATATATATATATTATATATATATATATATATATATATATATATATATATATATATATGTGTGTGTATATATATATATATACACACACACACACACACACACACACACACACACACACAAATGGCATTCACAAGTCAATTTGACCCAAAAAAGAACAGGGAATACTGTACTTACCATCACAACAACTATTTAATGCACATAAACTTCATAAAAGACATAGGGAATCGTTAACAATGCTTAAAATATTTGTTTTAGCCCCCTAAACGACTTTTCACGATTCGGGCGAGTGAGGTGCAAAGAATAAAATTCTAGTTATCAACGCATGTGGAGCACAGAGTGAGGAAGAGTATAAACATATGTGCCCGTTTAGTCCATATGTTCACATATTTGCACATGTCCAATTGCCGAAACATATATACATATATAAATAGAGGAAATATACATACGCAGAGACATACATACATACACACACACGTATATATATAAAAAATATATATATTATACATATATGTGTGTATATAAATATGAGAGAGAGATACGCACACACGTATATATATATGTGTGTATATAACATATATATGTGTGTAATACGAGAGAGAGAGAGAGAGAGAGAGAGAGAGAGAGAGAGAGAGGGGGATTTCTTGCCAGAGAGGCAGGCAGGCAGGCAGGCAGGCAGACAAGCAAGCAAGCAAGCAAGCAAGCAGACAGCGCTGGAACGAGAATGCTTTCCTGCTTTCAACACCACCGAAAAAAAAGGGTCTCGCGATTCTAAAAGGACTATTAAAGTTGAGATTGACGTTATTGGCTTTCTATTGATCTTTGGATCCCTCCGTCTCGTCCCTCTCGCACTTCATTCATTATTGACGCAGCATTCTCTCTCTCTCTCTCTCTCTCTCTCTCTCTCTCTCTCTCTCTCTCTCGTGAAGTTATGGAAAGCATGTAGTCAATTCCTTTTAATTTTGGTTCTATTTTTTTTTGTAAACTATATATAAATGATGCAGCTGAACGCAGCAATGAAATTCACCTATGTTACGTCTATTTTACGTCACAGCCACCAAGAATCAGTGGCATTTATTTGTTTAATCAAATTCAAAGTGATGGAAGCACCCACACAATCACGTTAACAGATGGCGTTACTATTAATGTTAAACAGTTTACTTAAACCTCTGGGTGAAACGAAAAGGGTAAATAGGGATGATTCACTGGAAGCAGTTTAAACAATGTGGAAAACATTCAGAAAAATAACCACGTGCAAAACGGAAGAAAATCAAATATAAGATAACAGCGTAGCATAAGTAATAGTAACATATACAAATTTGCAACATTTAAAAGCAAGAGATTCATGTCATGAAAGTTACTGATGAATTAAATAAAAGTATGGGCAGAGAACAATTAAAAATAATGGAACCATGTCATGTTTGGAATGAGATACACAACATTCGAGATAAATTAAAATCATGTCTCACGTTGGGAAAAATCACGAAAAGGAAATATAGATGAACATTGTCCAAAAGTCAGTGCTTTCAAGGTAATTCGCAGTACAACAAGAGAAATCCATCTCCAACGAGAAAAACACAAATCCAAAACGGGTGGTTATTAACCAATTAGTTATTCCCCCCTCGCTTAATATGCCAAATTTACAATCTTAGGAAATGCAAAAATATTGGGATGAACAGATTATTAACAAAACGAATTGAGATACTTCAAGAGAACATCTAGAGAAATGTTGTTTTAACATCAGGAACCGTGAGCCTTCACAAACAGAAATGCTTCACCAACAAAGCAATTCTGCTGAAGGTTTCGTGTCCGGAAATGTATGGGATGTTTCCACGCATTTGCGGAATATAACAGTCTTGCCATAACAGTTTAATTACAAATGACGCATTACATCCAGCTGCCGCATTCATAAGAGACATCTCTTGACTGGATACATTAATGAAATTGCAAAGGAAATGCAGGAATAAACTAGAGGTCATGTGGACATAACAATACGCTCTTGGTAGAGATAATCTGAAGAAAAAAATATATGACTGTCATTGCGAGGTTAATTCCGTGGTCAAGGAACAGGAGCAAGCACAGAAGGAAGCAAAGAATTCAGGATTTGAGGAAAACAAGCGTGGATCGAAAACGTCAGCCGGATATATATATATATATATATATATATATATATATATATATATATATATATATATATATATATATATATATATATATATATATATATATATATAAACGAAGGTTTACCTCTTTTCGAAATAAAAATAAAATTCGTTCGTACTTTCTGCGAGATGCTTGAGGCCAAGTACCCATTCCTTTTTCCTCTATTGTTTTCAGAGGCTGGTTTCGTACAAAAGCTAAATTCAACTTGGTTTGATGCCATTCCAAACTCTTGTTAAGAAGGGCCCAAGTAATTTTTCAAAGAACATACCCTACGTTAGAAAAATATACAGGCATTAAAATAAATGATAAATTATTAAAATAAAATTGTTAAATTATTAAGGAGGATTACTGAAAACGCAACTTTCCTAAACGGGCAAAAGAAAGGAAAATTAACCATAATTACTATAACACCCTGGGCAGCTGCGAGGGACAAAGGCGCGGGAAAATATATTTCTCCGGGGGGCTGGAAAGACCGAGGCTTCCTGTGCTGGAACACCTGTGATGAAGGCAGCTCTCCTGAAGGTCTCATTTCAACATCGCTTGTTGAAAGAAGCAATATTGCTCGGGGAGACGGAGGAGGAAAGCAGGGGAAAAATGTATTACACGGGGGAACGGAGCGAGTGAAGTTGGGGATCACAGTGGAAAGAAATGTAAAAACGTACCTCGTCCATCAGCAACCACTGGCTGTTTCGTTGGCATATCGGACTCACCTGAAAGGAGGAAAAATAAATTGTTAAAACCAACCCAGCTGCTAGTGCAATAATGTCAAAAGATAACGTAATAAATACTAAGGGTATAGCTTGCCAGTGAGAGAAAAGAAATATAGATGAATACTATTCATATAAGGCAGGAACGAACTAGTAATAATAATAATAATAATAATAATAATAATAATAATAATAATAATAATAATAATAATATCCTTTATTTCAACTCAAGGAATATAAAAAGAAAAAACAATAACATACACAATCTCGCTACATGAGATAACATAATAAACACTGATAAATTGGCAACACCCAAACAGTTACCGAGGAAGTATAAAAAATAGTATTCATAATAATGGTAACGAAAACACCAGGTTCGAAACCCCATCAGCAAGTTTTCTTGGTCCCCAGGTAATTACCTTTACTAATCTCCAGGAGGAACAAAATATTAGATCAGAACCAGTAAGGTGAAGACAATCATTCGAAGGAGAGAAGATTATCTCGAGTTGACAAGACTTTATCAAAAACAACACACGGTTCAGCCATTAGAGCGCATCGCCAAGAACTGACACAAAGGAATCAGGAAAGACAAAGAAATCTGGAATTACAACGTGAGACAGATAAAAGAGATTACTTAGAAGGAGAAAGAGAGAACCTATTGTACCATATTTACTAAAACCCAATGGCCATTGTACCGTATATGAATAAGCCTAATTACTCTGGAATATTCGACTCCAGTCTATGTCAATCATGCCTTTCAAAATAGTGTGCGTAAAATCGCTCGCACGCGCACGCTCTCACAAAAGAGGATAAGCCTAATCACCGACGGATATTGACTCTGGGTCACCTAAATGTAAAATCTCAACACCAGAAGCTGTACGTGACAGAGATCTTGTCAGTTAAGTGTTTGCTTGTACTGACACACTAAACACCGATGATTCCACAGAGTGACATTTCTCTAGCCTAAATATAACGTCCAACCTAATTCTCTCTCTCTCTCTCTCTCTCTCTCTCTCTCTCTCTCTCTCTCTCTCTCTCTCTCTCACAGATCAATATTGCAGCATGCCGTGGTTGATGTTATCCACACCTGAGGTCAATTTATTTTTCAATTACTGAAATTATGCGACTCGAAATGTATAAATAACACTAGATGACATTACCGCAAGTTCCAGGAATACACAGTATTGCAATGTTCATAAAGTTATTAAAATGCATAATAATCTGTGGATTATCCGATCATGACATCTATGAATAGTTTTCGCCAACGCTCGTGACGTCAATTCCCAAAGTCATACAATGCCGCGGTCTCTAGTTGTGATATCTTGTTATTAATACGACGGTCGCCCCCCACCCCAACACCAGGTTTTGAGTATTTCAACATATGTATGATTTATGAATTTTGCTACGCAATTATCTATGTTACAGAATACAGTCTTTAAATAACATTCATACAATCTATACAAAGGCCTCTGGACTTTCTAACACGAGGAAAAAGAATTCCAATTCTAAACGAGTAAGAGGCTATATGGTCATTCCTTCAAAATCCCTTGTGCCTCTTTTGATTGAGTGAATTATGTATCTGGCAGTCAGTCAATTACAGTGGTACGTAGGTGGCGGCAGGAGGGATGGGGGGAGGCAGAAGGGAAGGGACTGGCAGCGCCACTAAAATTAATTACTAGCTAAGAGTCTGTTGGAAAACACCTTTTGGAATCACCCTCTTTGAGAGAAAGTATATATATATATATATATATATATATATATATATATATATATATATATATATAAAAGTAAATGTTTGTATGTGTGTATGTTTGTAATTTTGTGCGTTAGCCTATAGGAATCCGAACCACTTGACCGATTTATACAAACTTTGGTACTTAACCATCATTTGACCCAGTTTAGATAATAGGGTAGGTTTCAAACCCGTAACCCCTTCCCCTTCCCATTCCCCCATCCCCGTCACTTTCCATGAAACGGGGCTGGTGCTGCCCGTAGACTTAGTAAGTAATGGGGGTAAATAAACTCGTAAGTAATGGGAGTAAATAAACTCTACGAGTTTATCATACCTCATTTCATTTACTCGATACCATAGAAATATATTATTGGAAATGCTTTTCTTTCCTGTGATTAATAATTCTGGATCAAGGTTTGTGTTCAGGTTTATTGGGGATATGGGTTTAAGTTTAGTGAGGATGTATTTAGGTTTTAACAGGGGGTATGTTTAGGTTTAGTAGGGGTGTGTTTAGGTTTAGTAGGGGGTGGGTTTAGGTTTAGTGGGGGATGGGTTTAGGTTTAGTGGGGGATGTGTTTAGGTTTAGTGGGGGTGTTTCAGTTAACTTGGGGGGTGTGTTTAGGTTTAGTAGGGAGTGTGCTTAGGTTTAGTGGGTCAGTTAAGTGGGGGGTGTGTTTAGGTTTAGTGGGGGGGGGATAAATGGAACAGTCACCACAGTCATGTCTGGATAAATTGGACAGTAACCACAGTAATACCAGGATAAAAGGGACAGTCAGCACAGTAATACCAGGGGGACAGTCACCACAGTAATGGCTAGATAAACTTAACAGTCACCAGAGTAATACCTGGATAAAATGGACAGTCAGCATAGTAATCTCTGGATAAAAGGGGATAGACAGCACAGTAATATCTGGATAAATGGAACGGTCACCACAGTAACACCGCCCGGATAAAAGGGACAGTCAGCACAGTAGTTCCTGGATAAATGGGACAGCCACCATAGTATTAATTGGATAAATGGGACAGTCATCGTAGTAATATCTGCATAAAATGGACGGTCACCACAGTAATACTTGGATAAAAGGGACAGTCAGTACAGTAATATCTAGATAAAAAGAACAGACAGCATAGTAATGCCTGGATAACTGGGACAATCACCACAGTAATGTCTGGATAAAATGGATAGTCACCACGGTAATACTAGGATAAAAAGGACAGTCACCACAGTAATACCTGGGGGGACAGTCAGCACAGTAATATCTGGATAAAAGGGGCAGTCAGCACAGTAATACCTGGATAAATGGGACAGTCAGAGCAGTAAACTGGATAAATGGGACAGTCACCGCAGCAATGCGTGGATAAAAGGGGCAGTCAGCACAGTAATACCTGGATAAATGGGACAGTCAGCACAGTAATACCAGGTCAAAAGGGACAGTCACCACAGTGATACCTGGATAAATGGGACAGTCGCCACAGTAATAAATGGATAAATGGGACAGTCACTGCAGTAATGTCTGGATAAAAGGGACAGTCAGTAAAGTAATACCGGGATAAATGGGACAGTGAGAACAATAATGCATGGATAAAAGGGACAGTCACCACACTAATATCTGGATAAAAGGGACATTCAGTACAAGGAGGTGCAGGAAATTTTTTCTGAGTTCTTCAAAGTTTTCCCGAGCAGAGCTGGGTTGGTCAGCTAGTATTATATATATACCATATACACACACACACACACACGCACACACACATGAGCCTTCCTGTCTTGAGGCTAATGACAATTGCAGGTCAATCTATTTACTGAGAATTGTGCTACAGTGGTAAAACCTGGACACAGTTTGGGATACAAATATTATGTATCCCAAAGCAATCAACCACCTATTGAAAGGGTTGTGGACCCCTTGGTAGACGAAATGTCCCCTAAATGGCTGATAAGCCTCTTCACCCAAGGCTAGTGGCAACATCTGCGCTTTCACAGTTGTGGAATGACAGGAAATGGAAAAAATAGCAATCTTGCCGCTTTCTGTGGTGTCAATGACCAAACGGGCAGGGGCGTTGGGTTAACAGCCCCAAATCCAACAATGACACCGCATAAAACTGAGCGACTGTACAATACTTGGGGTTCTAAATGTGCATTTGGTGTAGAAGTAAAGAAATGTTTAATAGCTGATTTGTTGAAGGAGAGAAAGCTAGTGAGGGGGCAGTGCATGAGGGTATATAGGGAAGGACACAATGACTGCGTCTGGGATAGTTGCAAGTCCAAAACTCTTGTAGAGTCAAAAAGACTCAGGAGTGGCTGAAGGAATTAAAATCCGTTATTTTGATGATTGCATGGGTAAGATTGAGTGTGTCTAGAGCAAAAGCTGTAGTAGAGAGTATATATAATAAAAGAATAGAAAAGAATGCGAATGAAAAAGAGCTTTAGGAGACTACGAATCTGTGCCCAACTGGCTTCAAGAATATGAACGGGTGGTTGTGTTAAACGATGTAAAAGCAAGGATAGGTGATAGTGAGACTAGTCATTAGTAGGTATGGAATTCCCTGAAATGAGAATGGTGAGGCACTATAAGAAAATATCGTTATTATAAAATATTCATAAACATACTTGGGAAGAGAAAATGGTGAGAAAATGTATGCTATATTATGTGTATGGAGTAGACGGAAGAGCCAGTTGGTGGCTGTAATGTTATTTACAGGAGTACAAGATATACTTGATCACTATTTGGTTGAAGCAAAGTGAGATAAAAAGAAGTTGAAGTGAGAGTAAGGGGTGAAGACGTGGTTGTTTGTGTAATTAAGAAAACCGAGTTTGATAAAAAAAAAAAAAAAAAAAAAGGGAAGTATGAACAGCACATAATAAGAATATTTATGAAAAATGGGAAAGAGAAGAAAGCAGTATACGAGAAGTCTGTAAAAATTGGAGGACGAAGTTCAAGTCAGCATGGAGTGTTTGAGTGTTGAGAGGGTTGGAGGAGGAAGTAAAATCAACAGGTGGTGAAATGAGTAAATTAGAGATTCAGAGAAGGGAAAAAAAATAATTTGGGGCCAGTTACATGTAGGAAGAAAAGAAGTAAAGAAAACAGAGGGAGTGGATATGAGCCAGAAGTTAGGTAGAAGTTATTTTACAGGGACGTAAATGTAGAGAAAAAGGTTGATGAGCAAAGGATTATCTTAATAGAATATGCTGATGGAGAGATGCTGTCCCGGCTTGATGGAGTTAGTAACAAGGAATATTTTCTGGAAGTAAAATATATAAGAGAGGAAGGTCTGAATGACACAAGAGTGGACAGTGTTTGTGTTTCAGAATTCTTGTGAAACCGACTCTTCGGGATACAGGATGTAGCTATGATGTGGGTATCTAGAACGAGGGAAAATAATGAAACTAATAAAATGTTTCGCATAAATTGAATTAAGTTAATGTAAAGCTATAATAATTAAGAAAGAATATAAATATGACGTAATGTACGTGCAAGCATAAGAAATATGGGAAATCTAAAAATTGGCGGAAATGAAGAAAAGGAGAAAAAATAACAATGTAGACAATAAAAATGAACAAAATTTGAAACAGAAATGGTAAAATTGGTAGAAGGAAAAATACCACGGACATCACAAACTTACAACACGCTCTCTCTCTCTCTCTCTCTCTCTCTCTCTCTCTCTCTCTCTCTCTCTCTCTCTCTCTCTCTCTCTCTCTACGAAAACCTTGTAATCCTATCGAAAAGAAAACCACACGTAAACTGCTGCCATTTAATCGGCAGAGAGAGAGAGAGAGAGAGAGAGAGAGAGAGAGAGAGAGAGAGAGAGAGAGAGAGAGAGAGAGAGTGTTGTTAATTCCACAGCATTTATCAGTCGCTGACTTTGATCCACATTAGTTAAAGTGATAAGTGCAAGCAAAAGTGTTAAGCAACGATTTCTGAAGACAGAGGAGAATTTCCTTTCTGTACATTTTCAAACTCCCACCTTTATCCCTAGACTTTAATCCTTCAATTTAATCATCAGTCAGAACTCTGGTCTGCAGACTGGCTGGCGAGTGAGATAGTTGCCACTCGCTACTCGCTTATCCAACACATTCCTGGAATCCCACTTAACAAACAGGATCAAAATCATGGGAAAATTATTTGATTTACGTTGCACCAGGAAACTGCCTGTCCGCAGGAGCCGAACTGCATAATATTCTTTGGAAGCTTGAATTTCAAGTCAATGGCCCCTTTGGTGGGCTTGTTCCATATGAATAGGCTTCATCTACTGAATAATAATAATAATAATAATAATAATAATAATAATAATAATAATAATAATAATAATAATAAAAAGAGTCTAGTTCTTTGTCCTGTGCCTTGACAAAACATGAATGTATTCATCATTGCCTGCGGAATACATGAACTATACATGACAAATTTTTCAGCCATTATACAATGAAAATTTAGATACACAACGGACACCTCCACGATGTGTGTATATATATAATATATAGAGTATATATATATATATATATATATATATATATATATATATATATATATATATATATATATATATATATATATATATATACACGTGTGTGTGTGTGTGTGTGCGCGTGTCCATCTTTTCATCTGATAATGCTTACAACAACCAAAACAAAAGGGAAATATAAGGATAAATACTAGTCTTACTCCTGATTTCGGTAGATATTTTCTCTTACAAAAGAACCTGATGTACAGCGAAAATGAGGACAGAAAAGTCTCAACATGAATTTCCACAACTGAAGAGGGTTTTACTCTTAAATTTTCCTCGCCGCGTGAGTTATGTTTTATTTACATAACAATAAAACAAAACAATAGAATAACACAGACTAACTCTGCACTACCTCTCGACCCATACCAAAACGCATATCCAGTTGAGAGAGAGAGAGAGAGAGAGAGAGAGAGAGAGAGAGAGAGAGAGAGAGAGAGTTTTCGTATGCTGATGTGAGGGTTCACAATCATCAGAGGTGTTTATTTATTGGAGGGCTACAAGAGCTCGGCGTTCAAACAATCCAAGGCCGTGAATGAAATGAAGACGCATTCATTGTCCTACTGGATGGAAACCCAACTCGCATACAAGGGACTGCTATAAGTCGTCGAAATGTTCGAGGGGGGGGAGGGGAGGGGGAGGAAGGTCAAGACCTGATAACGAATAATGGAAATCGTTTTCCCCTTGTTAATCTACAGTGAGGAATTTCGTTTTGGGTTGATGTCCATTCTTCAGTCTCAGTGATATTTCAGTTTTTTTTTTTTTTTTTAAGAAATACAGGAACAAAGAAATTACTTAAATATAAAAAAACTACCAATGCCAGTTACTCTCATAAGAATGAACATATCACGACAAGAATAGTTAATACCAAGATATATACATACATAACTACATTACACACACGCGCATATGTGTATATATATACACATATCGAAAAGAAAAGGATTTCAATGAACTACAAAGTGCAGCAATGAATTTCAGCGTCAAACTTAACACTTCAGAAGCCACAATCCTATATTCAACAAAAGTACTGTAGGGGTGACTCCAACTCTTGTTCACATCAGTCTCAAATAGCAGCGGTTTCTTCTTAGAGGTTTAACTCCCGCTTTTGAGATTAGACACCCAGGTAAGTCAGAACTTTACTCCGATGTGATAAGATAATGGTTTTATTCCCATGGTGACCGATAAGATTTGGGAAGATCCTTGACAAAAGAATAACAGTCCCCATGCAAAGAATGCGAAATCAAGGTAGGAAATCCTAAGTTTTCAATACGAACAGCAGAAAGGGTTCTGAATGAAGAATTAAAAGTGTGTGAAAGAAAGCAGCTGTTTACCTACACTCACACGCACGCATACACACACATATATACATATATTTATATATATAATATAAAACAGGCAGGTGAGTCTACTGATTGAAAAACGGCGTAAATCAGTTGTTATTCCGGGTTTATGAAGCGATTACTCAAGTAATAACAGGCTTACAAATCAGATGTAAACATCCACCAGAATTTCTCGAAGAACTGATAAGACATTGTAACGCCCTTGTAATAGATTTAACAGATAAAAATATATATATATATGTATATTATAGATAGACAGATAGATAGATAGATAGATAGATAGATAGATAGATAGATAGAGAGTGTAACATGAGACAAACAGAAAATATATAAAAAGTTGGCCTGATCAGAAATTTTCATGTGTTGATTTTTTTTCCCCATAGGATAAAAACTCATTAGCGAGAATTTTGAACCGTGAAGTTTGGGCATCAAATAACGCCCAATTACGCAGTGTCAAAGCAAAATCACAGGAAACAAAATTCACCCTTTTCTCTCTCGAATTACTAAAATAGTTGTCAAATAAAGGCAGTTTTTTATGGTCTTGTAAAGTACACGATAGGGACAGTGTTGAATTACAACAGGATACATTTCGTATTTTTCTTTGTGTTTTTACAAGATAGCGACTGCTTATTTCTGTTTGAATATGATCAACAACAAAAGAAAAAGAAAAATACGACGATGAAAATTATATATTGTATTTCCAGTCATTATTAGGAGATCTAGATGAAAACTTACTACACAAATCTTGTGATTAAAAAATCATAATATACATATATTTTCATGTGTGAAAAAATGACATTGATATGGTAAAACTTCCCGAAGAATATCACGAGCAAACCTAAACAACGGAATCATATGAAATATATATACCAATAAATACAAGAGAATGGGTTGTAAACCGATAAGCAACTCGTACACGATGGCTTTAGTCATACAGACTGCCACTTTTTGCCATCCAAAAAAAAGTTTATATCTGCGCCCTGCAGAGGAGAATTAAATTTCACAGCTGGACAAGTTTGCATTTTGTACGTCGATGGGATAATATACGATAATTAGAGAAAGCTGGATTACGTAATACTGGATTCTTTAGGAGGACCTCAGAAAATGTATCGAAAGAATGTAGCAGCTGCATATGATTAAATCATGTGCATGAAAGTCAAGACTTGGTAACCCTACAAAATTCATACCTGGCGGCTGGGGAGGGACCCGCCACGCAGTTCAGGCCAAGATGATCTTGTACCTGGGCTTAGATAACACACTGGAACAGTGGGTAATGAATAGAACAAAATAGAATATATCATTTAGGCCAAAAGCCAAGCGCTGGGACCTATGAGGTCACTCAGCGCTGAAAGGGAAATTAACAGCAAGAAGGTTTGAAAAGTGTAAAAGGAGGAAAACCTCCCAGTTGCGCTATGAAGCAATTGTTAGAGAGGGTGGAAAGTCAGATGGAAGAAAGAGAATATGAACGGTGCAGTGCACCGCGTGAGGTGCACTGACGACGCTACCCCCCGCCCACCCACTACGGGAGTGGATAATGAAAACCATCATTATTTAGTGATTGTTATAAGAAGCATAGGTCGATATTATCTATTCACACTTCAAGCTTTGGTGAGTCAGCCTTGGTCCTTAAGGGACTGGATGATGCTGGTGCAACGTGTTAGACAGGTGAGTCGAACGGAAATGAATTGTTTTTTGAACGAATAACATCTCCTGTCTGCCTAATCAGCAGAGACATCTCTTGGTGAAAATGTGAAACAATCGCATGTTGTCGCTTACATGACAATATATAAACATAAAAAAAATATATATATATATATATATATATATATATATATATATATATATATATATATATATATATATATAAGAAAATAGAGTCGAAAAAGCCTGGAAGTTAACACTGGATAACGTTATAGTTAAGTAAAGCATAACAAAATATACATAGCATGTATCCGCAACGCGGAACACTAATGGCAAACCCAGCCAAGAGCCAAGACATACAAAACAATGATCTGCTGTCAAGGACCAACGATTTCATTGATTTTCCTGTGAATTCCAACTTTATCGAAAAAAAACATCAATAAAAAGTCGAGGGCAAGTTGACTCGGAATGGTGTACCTGACACAAACACAAACTAATAAAAAATAACGTAAACGATTTTTCTTCGACCCCGATTTTTCTCTTGACTTTATTGGAAAAAAGAGGGATGGGATGTTAGCAATGCTTCTGCATAACCAAACTATCAATAGAAAAATCACACAGGAGAGAGAGAGAGAGAGAGAGAGAGAGAGAGAGAGAGAGAGAGATTTTGCTTACTACATAATTCAATATTAAATTCTGAGAAGCAAAGCTCAGAGGAACATTAAATTACAAAGCGGAGGAGAAACTCTAAACATAAAATTACGGTATGAGACAAGAGCGGGGCATATCCGTTTGCAAATCACGCCATTGATTACTTTCGCCGTGTTGGCAAGGCACAGCAATCCATCGTTAACTGCATAATAAGGCGTAACAACCATGACCGTTGAAGCTTGGCATTTTAATACGTTTTTATTTATTTTTTAATTTATTTTATCTTTTTTAAGAAGTGAGGTCTCTTTTTTCTGTATTTCCCTTTGCCCCCTCTTACTCCTTCCTAATGAACACCATATTCTTTGGAAGCTTGAATTTCAAGTCAGTGGCCCCTGTAGTGGGCTTGTTCCATATGAATAGGGTTCATCTCCTGAATAATAATAATAATAATAATAATAATAATAATAATAATAATAATAATAATAATAATAATATCAGGGGACGTAACGTACCGGCGGCTCCCCGATCAATGGGAAGGGATTCTCGAGTTCCTTGGTGGTTGTTTACGGGAATTCAAGAGTCAAAGAAACATCATATTCTACTGATAGTTGCTGGACCCTATTACTATCATTATTACGCGGCTAAGACAGCATGGGTAGTCCCCTATTGTTTTTAAGATTAACTATTTTTTTCTTTTATTTTCAGCCACGACGTCACTGTTTCCAGAATAAGTCAGAAATTTCCTGGCCAAACTCCTAATATGGTAGATCAGAATAGAATATAGAATTTAGGCCGAATTCCAAGCGCTGGGACCTATGAGGTCATTCAGCAGCGAAAGGAAAATTGAAAGTAAAAGACTACAAAGGTGTAACAGGAGGGAAACCTCGCAGTCGCACTATGAAACAGTTGTTAGAAGAGGGTGGAGAGTACGATGGAGGGAAGAATATGAATGGAGGTACAGTAAAAGGAATGAAAGGGGCTGCGGCTAGGGGCCGAAGGAACGCTGCAAAGAACCTTAAGTAATGCCTACAGTGCTCCGCACGTGAGGTACATTGACGGCACTAACCTCCCTACGGGGAAATAGTAAAGGACCAAAACCCTATAGGCTGAGAATTAAGTCTAGGCAACTTGCAGAGCGGTGCAATGATTTCCATTTATCTCATGTGGGCCAATACATTAATTTCCTTATGTCCAAAAATTTTGATTAGCTACGTGACCTTGTGGCCATCTTGCCTAGGTTCTAACCCCTTTCAACACATCCTCAGGAACCGCTGAAGGGATCAGCCTGAAAAGCGGCAGACATGTTTACTCGGCTGGCCTTCGGAAGGACTACTTGGAAATTCAATCGGTATGCAAATCAGGTCACTGCTGACTGACGACTTTTGACCCCTTGGCCCACTTGCAGTAGTTTATGCCGAACTGGGATGAGATAAGGCTGGTCGATGCAGTTCTCACAGCTAATGAACTGGAAGCCTTGAAAATCGACAGATTATTACAGAACTGGAAACTATACGGAGCCTCGTGCACGATTGCGTGCAATGATTCTACTTCCGGTTGCCATCTTGAAGTTTTGTTCTACAATTTCAAAGTCGAACAACTGGAGGCCTGGTGCCACGGCGTTATAACCGTTAACAAACTTCTCTTATTATTATTATTATTATTATTATTATTATTATTATTATTATTATTATTATTATTATTATATAAAAATAGGCAAAGACTATGAACTTGTCTGACAAATTTTCACAGAAAAGAAAATCCTTAAGTGAACACTGAGATGATACTGATGCTACGAGTCTTCCTGACAGATTATGTCTGGCAATGATTAATAAATAATTAACCGTCACAATATCTATAACCCTGGAAACCACATTGCAGAGACCAAGGTATGAGATCCATAGCCCGAAGGTTTAACACTGACAGAGTCCACCATCAGGGCAAAGAAAGAGTGCGGTACCTGAGATGAACTGTTACCAAAAAATGGCTACCCTGATACAAAGAGTCTATAGAGCATATGTGAAATGAGAGGATGGGAGTACCTCCGAAAGGCACAGGGTTACTGTGATAATACGGAATGAGTCCAACCAAATTAACAGAAGTCATTATCTACCTTTGGGAGTATTCCAATTATCTCATGGTCACTAATGATAAATCATTTTCATTGACATAAATACTTTTCGTTTTCCTGAGAATAATATTGAAGAATAAGTGATGTTTGTAAATAAAGTTTTTAACAGTTTATCATAGATGTAAAACAGTTTATCATAGATATAAAACTATCTGACCGGTTGATAGTTAACAAAACGACCACTTCATAGCATTTTCACTAAAAAAAAAAAAAAGTACAGGATAAATATGGAAATAGTTGCTTGGTATCCAAGTTATCATTATAAATATATATTTATATAGAATGGTGATTATTAACAATTTGATAGTGAGAACAGGCAGCGTTCCTTTCGCTTTTATAAGTTTCCACTACTGCCCTACAAGATAGCGCGAGATAGCGCCAAGAGAGCCACACATACCTTTGTATGACTTCCATAATGCTCTTAACTATAAATTATTACCTGCTGTAAAAATTGGGCAATCGCTAGAGAAAAAATACAAAGAGACATAAGTGGAAGAGAGAGAGAGAGAGAGAGAGAGAGAGAGAGAGAGAGAGAGAGAGAGAGAGAGAGAGAGAGAGTTTTAAACAGATTAACAGGAGGAAAACAATGCTTTATCAAAAACATAAAACTCCAAAAATCTGTATAATGCCATTTTTACGGCCGAAATACTGTTTTTATTTACATAATCTTAATATCTGGCTGCCTTTCTTACCATCATGAAAACATATATATATATATATATATATATATATATATATATATATATATATATATATATATATATATATATATATATATATATATATATATATACATACATACATACACACATATACAAGTATTTCCTTCCGGTGCAAAAAAATTCTTGTTTTCGTTGTTGAAAATAAAAACGACATGCAAGTCACATTATCTCATTGTTTTACCCACTCTGATTCAGTAGCTCATTACAAAGGAACTCATTTCCATTAAGAGTCAAATGGAAATGCAAGTTCATGCCTGGAGTATCGTCATTCAAATGAAGAAAGCAACTGTTAAAGCAAAAATAAAAAAAGAGGGGAAGTTTGTTATTTCTTCAAATTTGTTTTGGGGTGGGTGGAGAGGGGGGACGGGGGGCTCTGGTACCCAATTTCATCTCTTCCATCTCCATTCGTTTCCCGCGCCTCCTCCGATTTATCCGTCCAAATTCACCTTGCACCAATATCCACCCCTCGCTCAGGATTTTGGGGCCAGACCCCAGAGAGACGTGACTCAGCATTCCCGTTAAAAGTACTTTTCAATATATATACATACATATATATATATATATATATATATATATATATATATATATATATATATGTATACATATACATATATATATACATACTATACATAAAGTATATATATGTGCATTCATAATACATACATATATATATATAAACTTGATTTCTTATGAAAAACAAAACCAACACATATTAATACCATGGATTACGATCGTTGAAAAAAAATGAAATTCCTGAAGGGGGGATTTAAATAACCCCAAGCCGTATGAAAAAATGAAAGACAACGCCGTCCATTCCCAGAGATAAGAATGGGAAGGAAAGATGAGTAGGGAGGGAGAGAAAAGGAGAGAAGGGAAAAGGGGGGGAGGGGGGAGGAAGGAGAGAGGGGAGGAGGAATTTCTCTTGTTCTCTGATCCGATTTGGCGGAGCTGCCCATGCCGGCCGGCTCTTTTGTCAATAGCTCCAGAGGATGACACGAGGAGGTTTTAGGTTCTCCTGTGATGGGGTGCTGGCACCTGACGGAGAGAGAGAGAGAGAGAGAGAGAGAGGGAGAATTTCGTATGCTGATGTATGTTCACAATCATCGTTCTTTTTAAACCAAAGAGAGAGAGAGAGAGAGAGAGAGAGAGAGAGAGAGAGAGAGAGAGAGAGAGAGAGAGAGAGAGAGAATTTCGTATTCTGATGTGTGTTCACAATCATCCTTCTTTTGAAACCAGAGAGAGAGAGAGAGAGAGAGAGAGAGAGAGAGAGAGAGAGAGAGAGAGAGAATTTCGTATGCTGATGTATGTTCACAATCATCGTTCTTTTTAAACCAAAGAGAGAGAGAAAATTTCGTATGCTGATGTATGTTCACAATCATCGTTCTTTTTAAACCAAAGAGAGAGAGAAAATTTCGTATGCTGATGTATGTTCACAATCATCGTTCTTTTTAAACCAAAGAGAGAGAGAGAGAGAGAGAGAGAGAGAGAGAGAGAGAGAGAGAGAGAGAGAGAGATTTCTTACGTTGATGTGAGTGTCCACAATCATCGTTCTTTTTAAACCAGAGAGAGAGAGAGAGAGAGAGAGAGAGAGAGAGAATTTCGTATTCTGATGTGTGTTCACAATCATCCTTCTTTTGAAACCAGAGAGAGAGAGAGAGAGAGAGAGAGAGAGAGAGAGAGAGAGAGAGAGATTTCGTGTGCTGATGTGTGTTCACGATCATCGTTCTTTTTAAACCAACGACAGCGAGAGAGAGAGAGAGAGAGAGAGAGAGAGAGAGAGAGAGAGAGAGAGAGAGAGGGAGAGAGAAATGATGTGGTCTGGAGTACTCCATACAAATAAATGAAAATTCCTTCAACAAGTGCTTGTGAAACAGAGCTTCGTGGTATACACAGCAAAAGTGAGAATGGCATCCAGTGTAAACCATATGAATGAATGAGAGAGAGAGAGAGAGAGAGAGAGAGAGAGAGAGAGAGAGAGAGAGAGAGAAATTGATCTGGGACTGGAGTACTCGATCCAGGTCGTCGGCATAAATCTCATCGACCAGCGGTCGATACGAAAACGCGTTTCCGCACCCGGCTGCAATTATTCTTTACTTATCCTTCTATCTGGACTGAATGGGAACGCAGATTTACCTGCCCCTTGAGGGATTTGGTATCTGAAAGACACAGACACACGAATTTGAAAGACATTTTCGAAGTGTGTATACTCTCTTATTTATACTTCAGGACCCACTAAGTCTTTGTGGGTCCTGCCATATTTATAATCGTGTTCTGCATTTTCGCTACTTCTGTTTTATCTTTCATCCAAGGCGAAACTCTTCTCTTGCTCTCTTCACACACATGTTTAATCTTGCGCATGAGAGAGAGAGAGAGAGAGAGAGAGAGAGAGAGAGAGAGAGAGAGAGAGAGAGAGAAATTAGCACGCATGCGTATGAATATATGAATGAGACGGGATATTATCTCAAGGCCCTATAGTTCTTAATTGTACGATAGTTTACATCTTGATGGAGCACCAATCACACACGTCTGTTACTGTCTTTCCTTCCTCTCAAAGAGAGAGAGAGAGAGAGAGAGAGAGAGAGAGAGAGAGAGAGAGAGAGAGAGAGAGAGAGAGAGAGAGAGTTGTAAACAATCTCCCAGCAAGAGCGAAATGTTGTACAGTATTTGACCATTGTATCGGAATCCTGCCATGAAAGGTCGGCTCTGTTCTGACGTCAAATGCGGATCACATGACCCTGACGAAATGCAACAGAAATAAACTTTAGGTTAAAAAGAGTCAATCGATGCATTTCGCTTCCATTCTCGATTGCATTACGATATAGTAAATGAAAATGTAAGGCTAGTCAAGTTCTCAATAACAATTAAACAGCATATGTAATCAGATGTTAATTCCTGTTACAAAGCTGATTTGTTTGGTATCTGTTCACTTATAAATAAAACAAAGGTGCAATTTAATATATACATACATGCATATATATATATATATATATATATATATATATATATATATATATATATATATATATATATATATGTGTGTGTGTGTGTGTGTGTGTATAAACATATACATATATATGCATTTATATAAAATATATATATATATATATATATATATATATATATATATATATATATATATATATATATATATATATATATATATATATATATATATATATATATATATGTGTGTGTGTGTGTGTGTGTGTGTATAAACATATACATATATATGCATTTATATAATATATATATATATATATATATATATATATATATATATATATATATATATATATATATAAATATATATATATATATATATATATATACATCTATAAAATATATACAACTGCACTTTAAAATAATATTCTTAATCCCAAAAGGCCCACCATTCTTTCAGCATTCTCTGTCCCTCGCAGCGAATACCCAAAGGACTCATAAGCAGTCCCTGTGTGTGCGTGTGTGTGTCTTATTCTTTAGCCCAAACACCAACAATAACTCATTATATTCCAGGCATTTCTATTCACGACCCCTCTTAAAACTCCCTCACCCTTGCCATTGCTGCAGCAAGCAAAGCCTCCTGCTACTTTACTTCCCTCATCAATGGCCTCTAACAAAATTCGCGGCCACTGAAGTGCTCAGCCAAGTTATATTACTTCCACTTCACAAAAGGCTTGGATAAACCCTCTTCCATCAGCTCCAAGCCTTTGTAATACCTCCTCCTTCGCTACAGTGGTTGCTGGATGTACCGTGTGTTTTGTTTATTCGCTCGTAAAAGGATGCATATTTAATAACCTCCAAACACAAACACACACGTATAAGTATATATGTGTATATATATATATATATATATATATATATATATATATATATATATATATATATATATATATATATATATATATATATATATATATATATATATATATATATATATATATATTCTACAAATATTGTCACAAATATCACTCAGTATCTAATTCACTACACCTCGGGAATAACTTACACACCCGAGGGGAATTATAACTGATATAAGTGTTTAGTCATCAGTGGAATTCGAACCGCTGCCTGGTTTAGAAACAACGACGTACAGTGACTTTTGACCATCAAGATGGGTCGCTGGTTAGAAGTCACTGTAAATCGTTGTTTCTAGGACACGCAGTGGTTCAAATCCCACTGGTGACGAAGCACACTACACTTATAGTTCTCATTGGTAGTAAGTTATTCTTGGGAAAGGGTGAACTGGACATCAAACGATAATTGTGACTTACTATTTGAGAATATAGAAAATGTTACGGTGTATGTGAAGCAACTGAGCTGCTTTTGACCTGACCAGTCAAACAGGGGCTTGGTAGTTGGTTGACTATATATATATATATATATATATATATATATATATATATATATATATATATATATATATATATATATATGTATGTAGTAGTATATGTATGTATATATATATATATATATATATATATATATATATATATATATATATATATATATATATATATATATATATATATATCTTTCTCCACCCTACATTTGACCAGTTACAGTCAAAAAACTATCAGGCCCCTATTTAACTGGTTAGGTCAAAAGAAGCTCAATTGTTTTTTTTTTCTGAAAGTTGTCTAAACCACTTCCCCCCACACAAAAGCTCAACCGCGAAGACCTACCTGGTGACAAAACATGATAAAAAGTTGCTAAATGGCCTGTTTTTTTTTTTTTTAGAGTCTTGCATGAGTTTTGGGGGAGGCGTGAAAATCATGTGATTGGAAAACATTTTCCCCTGAATATTTGCTGGAAACTAGAATAATACTGTAGCACATCCCAGGGACGGTCCCTTTTGAAAAAAAAAAAAAAAAAAGTACGGATTATGTAGGACCAAGGCAGTGGCCATTGTCCATTCTTAACTTAGGATCCACTCCCGTTAGGGGAAATAGCTTAATGTTGTAAAATACACACACATATATATATGTATATATATATAGGTATATATACGTATGTATGTATATATAATAAATAAATATATATAATATACACACACGCACACATACATACATAAATACAATATTATATGCGCCAAGGGTTATCATTTTCAAAAAAGCTCCGTGTATGAGCTCGCATCTATTCTAAATATAACCTTTATCCTTTGTATCATATTCGTTCGAGACCTCGGTTGAAATCTTGCACGGTCTCAATCGGACTATTCACCAGCGCGCCCAGCATAAGTGTTGCCTTTTCGTCAGCCAATGGAACATTTCTATCACAGTAATCTTATACGTTGGTAGAAAGCTGCGGAGGAACTAATGGATTGCAGAATCAATTAACAGGTCATTTAGATCCGAGGTCTGCAGTTGAGCAAGAACTGTCAAATCCTCTTTACAACCCAAGAGGAGTGAGGCACTGTTGTCAAAAAATAAGCAGTAACTGAAACCAGTCCAGCTTTTGACATTTTTCACGCACACAACTACTGTATATATACATTCACACACACCCATATATATATATATATATATATATATATATATATATATATATATATATATATATATATATATATATATATATATATATATATTATATAATTTATATATATATATATAAATATATATTATATAATTTATATATATATACATATATATATATATATATATATATATATATATATATATATATATATATATATATATATATATATATATATACACACACACAGAGAGAGAGAGAGAGAGAGAGAGAGAGAGAGAGAGAGAGAGAGAGAGAGAGAGAACAACCTACACCTCACTGTGAATAAGGCATGGCCTATTCCAATAAAGGCCACTAAACATGACTGGAATATAGGTTACTTTGCACCATCTTCAGAAACTAGAAATCTAGCTTAGTCAACAACAGTTGTTAAAATAAGCGCAGAATGAGAACACAACACCTAATGACAACTGACCAGTTGTTTAGAGGCTGAGTACCGAAAGGAACGTTAAAGAAAAAGATCAGGTAACATGATCGTATTGAATCTCTCTCTCTCTCTCTCTCTCTCTCTCTCTCTCTCTCTCTCTTTGATATTAAAGTCAGAAATTCCAGACTCATAGGCGAATCTAAATATTCATTCCCATAAAAGACCTTCCAAATGGTACCCGAATAATGAAAGATTTCCAGGGACCGAGTGATTTATGATTTGTGGCAAAGCCCATTTTATTAGAAGTAGGTCAGTGAGCGAGGGGGTAAAGTGTGCGGGCACAGAACGAACGAAAATTAAAATTCCCTCTCGCTGAAACAACAACGAATTGATATTTCCACGTTAATGAAAAAGAGAACAAACATTTGTTTGGCCACTGCTCTGCACAACTAACAAAATGATCTTCCGGAGTCAGAAGAATATAAAAATGAACAGAAAACGAGAAGGGTGGATAAAGCGGGTGGGGGGCATGGATACTGCCCAAATGCCAATGGGATGGGCCCTCATAAAGTAGTGAATCACTCTCTTCATCCTTTTTCCTGACGGCATCACCACATCATCATCATCATCATCACCACCATGGGGGTATAAGTTGCGTCACGTCCTTTACAACGCGAACTGCATTGCTATGAAGACTTGGACTCTCTCTCTCTCTCTCTCTCTCAGAAGAGGACAAACATAAAATAGTGTGATGGCAGAACGGTGCAAGCCTCTGGAAACTTCAACCCTGATAAAATTGGAATAATGGACTAAAGCTTGACTCAGAGGAATCAGTAACGGAAAATAGCTGAAAAATGAGGTCCTTTATGAGACTCTTTTCGATAACGAGAGACTTAGGAGAACACATGAACTACAATCCTCCTGAGAACAAACCCGCACAAGTCTGACAGAAGCCTCAACTGAATTTTTCTAAAACGTGTGGTATTCTGTTCACCAAAGCTTGCTCTTTTTCTCTGTTGAAATAAAATTTACTATCACGCAGATAAAACTGACCACTAACGTGAATGGGAAACGAATTATAACTGACCACTAACGTGAATGGGAAACGAATTATAACTGACCACTAACGTGAATGGGAAACGAATTGTAATGACACTTGTAAAAGTAGTTTATTAATATCTACACAGATACCAGATACAAAAGCTATCTCAAACTACGAATCAAAAATGAAATGGATAAATTTAGGTCAAAAACTACGACACAGGAATATTTTACTTGTCGCTGCAGTAAGTAAAGAAAATGCATAACGATGGAAGGTCAACGGTGAAGATCGATGAAAAGACACTGAATCTACTAAATTATTCAAAGATGAAGTTGCAAGAGATTAAGACGATAGTCATAATCGTTCGTAACTTCGTCTGTGAATAATTTAGTAGGGAAAAACACATACAATGGAACGAAAATACTGTAGTTTAGCCATGACACCTAAAAGCATATCTTTTAAGTAAGCCAGCGTCTCTCATGTTCACTGAAAAATGAGCTTAATATATTTACTATACAATCACTATTCTGTAAACTGTTTCATAACATAAAGGTTACAACACTGAAACGAAATACTCTGGAAAATAAATACACTTTTGAGAGAGAGAGAGAGAGAGAGAGAGAGAGAGAGAGAGAGAGAGAGAGAGAGAGAGAGAGAATTACAACAAGAAGACGATCCAGATGTCATCAAAGCCATCGGGACATTCTCGAAATGACATGCCACTGAAGGTCTCGTCCCCACTAGAGCAGTTCCATCACATCCAGACACTAGCATTAAGCAGAGCTCAGTATTGATGAATGGTTCAATGAACCACGAGAAGGCCGCTGAACCCAAGAGAAAAAAAAATCTCAACAGCTTCGAATTCGGACTTGAACTTCGTGGTCGTGGAAGGAGTTTAAAACAATCAGGCCTGTGCCATTCTCGGATAAACGAGGCGGGTTCACCGACGAGTAAAATCTTCTGATCTGTACCTTACCCAGAGTTACTGAGGCTTGCAACAAACCTTTGCAACCTGTTACACGCGACAGTGGGTCATAATGAGGCCCGAAAATCGTAGAATAGGAGGGAGTCTCGCTTCTGCAACTGTCCTACAGTGTAATGAATCCCGAAAATCATAGAATAGGAGGGAGTCTCGCTACTGCTACTGTTCTAGAGAGCGATGAATCATAATTTTAGTGGATTTTCACAACAAATGCTGCCCATAAATGTTGCCGGTATTGCTGTTAATGGGAGCTTTAACGAGACTTTCTGAGAGATATACTCATAAAGTCAACATTGCACATAAATGCAAATGATAATGTTATTGAGGGTTTTATTGGCACTTACAAAAGGATGAAGTCGTGAAATGAATGGGGAAAATAAATATAAGCGATAATGTTATGTATAGCATTGAAGGGGCTTGAGAATGATGTATTCCGTCAATAATTCTGTTTAATTCACTTGTCAATGTTCACGAATCAGCTTTTTATTTATTTTCGAATTATGTCATCTATAACTGATGTCACTAAATATCTTGTATATTGCCAATATAAAGTCTTCATAAGTTTGTTTACATCGTGGATTTCAAAAAGGACACTTCTTATATAAATACTGCATTCACGAATAAGATTTTAATTTAGTTTTCAAATTACATAATCTATAACTGATGCTACTAAATACCGTTCATTCTCATCATAAAGTTTTCATAAGTTTGTTTATATCATGGATTTCAAAAATGACATATTCAAAAAATCTTTCATATTGCCACAATAAAGATTTTAATAAGTTTGTTTTCATCGTGGATTTCCAAAATGACACATTCTGACAAACTCTTAAATCAATGCTGAACACAGTTATTGTTCACATGATTATTATTATTATTATTACGAATGATGATGGAGAAGTTTAAATAATGCATATCCATCCCATAGGTGAGAAAGTACGAAACCCTTTCCTTTGTCCGACCCGTTTGGAAATATGCAGCTGTCGCCCTTTGTTCCCCGTTAATTCTTTTCGCTTTTAAGAGGGATCACAGACAATCCCCCGACCCTATCAATTCCCCCTCCAGCCCTGGACGACGTTACGAATAAAAATAAATAAATGAAAATAACAGTAACACGGGACCGGCGGCAGAGCTCCCCTCTCGGTACTTGGCGAAGTTGGGCGTGGCAGCCACCAGGAACGGACGACAGAAATTCCTGACAATAACCTCGCGGCACGAGATCACAATGAAAGGTCGCACGAATGATGATAACAACAACAACAACAACAACAACAACAACATCTCACAATACGAAAATCAAAACAAACAAGGGATTGAATAGAAAGAAGCAAAGGCAAGCGAAAATGTCTCTTCAAACAACCACTTCTGACAACAACATTTTCGAACGCTGCAAAAGAACAGAATGAACAAGAGCAACAACAAAGAACAACACTCGCGTCCTAAAAGAAATATATACTTTTATTAATCCTTAGTAGATTGAACAATGCAAATACAGTCAAGGGAGACTCGCTTAAGTACACAAAATGATTTGACACTTTATGACCGAAACGTAAATATATTTCTCTAAGTAGAGAATAGCCAAGGTCTGACGGAGACTATATAAATCGTCGTTGTCCCACATGAAATGGCAGTTGCGTGTATTGATCCAAACACACACACATATATAGCCCACATACATACATACATACATACATACATACATACATACATACATATACATCCCGTATATGGCGTACGTCTGGAGGGAGCTGTGTTCACATGCAACATCGTGTGTATTCGTGTACTTGCGTGGCGGTGCGCTCCTCTTCTTCTCTTTCCGCGAGTAATATTGATCAGGTTCGCCTGCAAATGTCTGTGCATGATTGCTTGCAGCGTGCGTCTGTGTAAGAACCCGTGCGTCTGTCTGTAGGTAGGTAGGTAGGTAGGTGTTGCTATGTGCACTCGAGAGAAACTGTATGAAAACGTTCTTTAATTCCTGAAAAGCATCTGTGTAGCTCCGTGACGTTTCTTTTACTTTTGAGAAGCATTCTCTCTCTCTCTCTCTCTCTCTCTCTCTCTCTCTCTCTCTCTCTCTCTCTCTCTCTCTCTGTCTTCGCCTGTGCACACAAAAATACGTGTGTGTAGGCGCACTAATATTCATAGTCTAGGCCAGATTAAAGCGCATCACTCAAAATATATTCCAGGTAACGATCGTTCTGTGGCAGGCCGTCAGTTTCCAGAAAATGCTACCCGCCAAATCACGACCAACATTTATACCATTTACGTCACAAGAGAAACAAATCGAATCCCAAAGTTTTGGCAGGTAGCAACTCGTGGCCCTGCTTACGAATTCATCAAAAGTAAGGTAGCGTTCCGTGACTGGAATATCCTCGGGAGCATCGGGTTCCCAAGATAACCTTTCTGACACGACGTACTTCGGAGACGCCGACGAAATCGATAAGCATATTTGGTATCGCTCGGAATCAATGTTAATTCTCTCACAGTTCCATCACCCCCCGCCCCCCCGCCCCCGCCCTCATACCTTTGACATGAGAGATTCCGGCAGATTCCGAGTCGTGATTCACGAGTGATTGAGTATTCTTTCGTTTACTCTCACAGATTAGAAGCGATTGGAGCAGATGTTACGCAAAGGAAAGAAAATCCGTCGATATGTTTTTCGGTAGCCCCCTGCGCTGGCTGCGAGCAGAGTTTATTGATTAAGATTACACCCCGCTAAACTTTCTTGCTTTCTGCCTCTGCTGGTGCTCAACCTTTTGCCTTTGCAAGTAGGTTGGGATGAGAGTTCATGACGAATGGTAAGAACGCACTTTATAATCTGTTGAACCATTGAAACGCCCTTCTGCAAACATCCCCAAAATCTGTCATATTGTAAAGTTAGTGTCTGTTTTCTTTCTGTCAAGCAACATATGATTATTTCCATCCGCAATCTATTAAAAACTTGTCCTTCTCTTACAAACAGGTATTTTTTTTTTAATAAAGACTTCATGCTATCCCGTTATAAAGCAATTATACGTCTACGAGTATTCACTTTTCTTCCTTACTGTTTATATTACAGGACGAAGCCTACGGCAAAAAATAAAAATAAAACCAACCTATGTCCATAAAACACAGGACAGAGGCACAACATGTACATACGTCTTTTACTGGCTAATATACTGGGAAGAAAAAGTTAATGCAGATACATTACTCTGGAGTCATGTCACACAGATAATAATAAACAATAAAAGTAACATGAATGATCGACAATACGTGATGTTAACTATATTTAACCACAGTTTCTGACTGCTGTTAATACCTGACATCAAACATTCCGGATTTTCGCGATTCCAAGTGGGATAATAAATGATCTGAATTGAAGTGAATATAGAAACCTCAAAGCAGTTGCACTATGGATCAATTGTTAGGAGAGGGTGGAAAGTCAGATGGAAGAAAGAGAATATGAAAGGAGGTACAGTAAAAGGAACGAAAGGGGTTGCAGCTAGGGACCGAAGGCACGCTGCAAAGAACCTTAAGTAATGCCTACAGTGCGCCGCATGAGGTGCACTGACGGCACTATACTCCCCTACAGGGAATGAATGATTTGAAAAATTGTAGGGAATGCGGGAAAAAAGAAATAACCAACAAATTCGACCATTCCAAGTATTCGCGTCTGTGAATACACAGTTCACCAGTGTCGACCAGTTTTATTCTCAAAAACCTCATCTCTCCTGTGGCATATCGAAGCCCCTAAACCAAACTACGATAAAAGTACAAAAGTAGGAACAAGCTAAAAGGGACATACCACAGGCAGGGAACCACCAATGAACCGGCATACCAAAGTGCATCCCTCTGTTTGTGTCCTTGTACGTGCGTTTGTGTGGCGTTGATTGTATGTTAGTATTTTGTTTTATTCTGCTTCGATTGTGTAACTTCCCCCTTCCTAATGTAACTCGGGAGAGAAAGAAAGAGATTTTTTTCGTAGTTCGAGTCTTTCGCCAGGTTTGGTGATGATACAAAAAGTACTGAATTTACGTCTAGGCGTGTTGGGAGATTTGTGTGTGTGTGTGTGTGTGTGTGTGTGTGTGTGTGTGTGTGTGAACCTACGCCGGCAATAATGATGATACTCCTGATGTTAAGGATGATGGTGATAACGAGCCTCTGCTGCCCCGCCGCCGGAAATCCATCGTCAGTGACCCATTACTGTACGTACGACCACCGGTACACAGAGGGTCAGTCGGTGGTCATATACCATCATCATTATTTGAGTCATGCGAGCGAAAGGACGGGAGGAGAGAGAGAGAGAGAGAGAGAGAGAGAGAGAGAGAGAGAGAGAGAGAGAGCACGGACGGACGCACAGCAATCCATAAAGACTGAGTAAATGTAATGCACATGTTTCTTCTCGAAATAATACATAAATAAGAGGGTGAGCTTGCATGCAGTGTGTACCGTCATAGTCATCTCTAACGTTCTGGTACAAACTCTCTAACGTGATTTAAACTTATACGCTCTTGTATAACAAACTCGCTAACGTGATTTAAGCTTATACGTTCTTGTAAAAAACTCCCCAACGTGATTTAAGCTTATACGTTCTTGTACAAACTCGCTAACGTGATTT
>NC_089779.1:10607500-10610000 GCF_040412425.1 Macrobrachium rosenbergii | reverse complement strand
GTTCGAGAGAGAAAAATAACTCGGTAATCCGGGTAGATTCACCTTTTGCCAAAAAAGCGTCGGTCATTTTATTTTCATTCTTTCAAAAGGGGAAAAAGGGAAAAGAGGAAAAGGGAAAAAGGAAAAAAGAGGAGAAAGGAAATAGAGTGAACAAGGAAAAAAGAGGAACAAGGAAAAGAGAAGAAAAAGTAAAAAGGGAAAAAAGGAAAAAGAAACAAGGAAAGAGGAAAAAGGAAAAAAAGAGGAAAAAGGAAAAACAGAGGAAAAAGGATAAAGAGGAAAAGGGACAAAGAGGAAAAAGGAAAAAGGACAGAGGAAAAAAGAAAGAGGAAAAAGGAAAAAAGGGAAAAGAGGACAAAGGAAAGAGGGGAAAATGGAATTAGAGGAGTGGCCATTAATGCATAATCACGAGGCCAAAATCACTGAATGCACAGGCAACAGCCGCGACTTATTCATAAATGAATGCGATCACCATTAATAAGCAAATGCTTTAAAGACCTACCGGTGAATAGACCTTCCTATAGACGGCAGGACTGGCGAGGTCTCAGTCAAATATTCTAATCATAATCTCATTACAAATGAATATCGATACCTCCAGTCTGGCAATTGCTGAGAGAGAGAGAGAGAGAGAGAGAGAGAGAGAGAGAGAGAGAGAGAGAGAGAGAGAGAGAGAGAATGATGAGGGGGAAGGGGGCGGGGTTCAAATGACGTAATCAACCATTCTGAATGGGCTCTTTCCATTACTAATTCACACGCACAAAATTCATTCAGCAACACTCCCCCACAATTTCCTACCCCCCCCTCCCACTGGCCCAACGCCGCTAGAAAAATGAATTGATAGTGATAGTCGAAATCCATTTTTTTAATTAAGCGGGCTGTATCTGTTATGTCATAATGTTGAAGCGGACCGTTTTGGGGGGATATTCCAACACCAGAGCTCTCAAGCGATCAATCACTGGATGGCTTCACGGCTACAGTCGATCTATATTATTGTTCCGGATATCAGAGAGAGAAAAAGTTACTGTTGCCTTTCAAAGTAACCTCAAGGTAACTCAGTTCTGATGTCTTTTACATATCACTGCTTTTTATCTCCAATTTATTCTACAGGAATTTATTCAATAAAAACACGACGGGTTTCTACGAACAGAATTACACAAAACATTTCAACTGTGGAAGTTAATGAAGGTACTTCCATACATACATATATACATACATACATTCATACATACACGCATACATATACACACACACATATATATAGCCTATATATATAATTGTAATAACCACAATGCCCTCTTAACTTCTCGAATTCTTCACACCTTTTGTATAAGCTTGTCACTACAAAGCCTTAGATCCGGCAACGTAACCTTCTTCTGATACTCTGGATGCTAGCTGACTCCTGCCCCTGACATCCAGATTCATTTCATATTCTTGCCTTTGGATCTAAGGTTTTGTAGCGACAAGCCTATCCAAAAAGTGTGGAGAATTCGAGGGGTCTAGAGGCCACTGTGGATATTACAACTGCATACGTATCTGGTAAAAAGTGACCAGTAGATTCTATGCACACACACACACAAACACAAACATATGTGTGTATATATATATATATATATATATATATATATATATATATATATATATATATATATATATATATATATATATATATATATGTACATATATATAATGACCGATATCTCAAAAAAGCTCTCAGTCCAACTTATAACAGGAAGAGGAATCCATCATCAAAATAAGAAGGTCCAGGTCGAGAGGGAGAATGGCGAAGGGGCGGTTTTGATGTCTTCGGGAAGGGAGGTTATTACGACCGACTTCCCGGATGTGAGTGAGAAGCCGTGATGAATGCGCAACATTCGGTCAATAAATTACGTATGACGAAGCGTTACTTTTATATATGCGCGTTGCCTCTTTTGGGATAATGGATAACTCGCTGTGACCTCCGGTTTCTGGAGGAACTCAGTGGGCTCGTGATTAAATTAGTCGGCTGAAAAGATGGGATATTGTGTTCCATTCTCTCTTGATAATAAATAGCATAAGTTGTGGATATTACTTGCTAAGGCAAAAGCTTTCAATGACAATAGAAATATACCCTGCTACATATGTAAATTTTATATATATATATATATATATATATATATATATATATATATATATATATATATATATATATATATATATATATATATACATATATATATATATATATATATATATATATATATATATATATATATATATATACATATGAACTTCTGTTATATACCTTAGCTAACGATACATATAATTTGCATCGTTAACAAAGGTATTTTACAGAAGTTTCCAGATTCTGGTAATTGGGCTGGCATAGAAAATTACAGTCAATAGCAATGCAATTAGATTCCAATTCCTGCTGAAGTATATAAAACAACATTTGTATACCGATTTAACTAAACTCTCCTCATTAACCATCCCCACGTTTGCAACTTAAAATCCCGGAAGTGCT
>NC_089779.1:10535000-10600000 GCF_040412425.1 Macrobrachium rosenbergii | reverse complement strand
ACATTTTAATTCTTTAGGGGGAAACATTAGGAGAAAAATGTGCATGTAAAAGGTGCATTCTAACAACATTTTAATTCTTTGGGAGAAACACGGGGAAGAAAAATGTGCACGTAAAAGAACCTTCCAATCATCATGTGGCATAGAGGGAAGTCAGCGCTGTCTCGAGGGATGGCAGAATGAAGTTGCAGGGGTCGTTGTCATTCTTCCACTCTTTTACTCGTCGCAGGAGAGAGACGGTGGTACGGCCCTTTTACGATTCGCTTGCACTGCGAACCAGTCAGTCCCTCGTATACAGGAGAGTCCTTCAACTCTCAGGCACGACAATTCAGCACATTTCCCGATTTTTTTTTTCCGTCATTCTTTCCTTTCCAAAGAAGCGAAGGAGGAAGGAAAAACCTCGAAAAACCTCTTCATCCCTGCCACGCCGTAAGTAGGGTAGGTAAAGGGGGGTTATGGAGTTAGGGGGGTTACAGAACGGGGGGGAGGGGTGAGAGGAGCGGCGTAATAACTCGAGTGTACATAGGGTCTCTCTCTCTCCTCCTCTCGTTCTCCCATGAAAATGCGCCTTTAAAGAAAGATGAATGCTGTACAGGATGGAATTAAGACAGGAAAGCCTTGCTGTATTCAGGCATTGTCTTTCCCTTTAAACCAGAGAGAGAGAGAGAGAGAGAGAGAGAGAGAGAGAGAGAGAGAGAGAGAGAGAGAGTCCAAATAGGTGGCAAAATTTTGTAATAGCACAATCTTAAAATTAAAGTCTCTTACTTATATTGATATAATCATTACTCAGGCATTTCTTTCCCTTTAAACCAGAGAGAGAGAGAGAGAGAGAGAGAGAGAGAGAGAGAGAGAGAGAGAGAGAGAGAGAGAGAGAGTCCAAATAGGTGACAAAACTTTGTAATAACATAATCGTAAAGTCTATTACTTATAATGATACAACTACTATTCAGGCATAGTCTTTCCTTTTAAAGCAGAGAGAGAGAGAGAGAGAGAGAGAGAGAGAGAGAGAGAGAGAGAGAGAGTGGTGGCAAATCTCTGTAACAACACAAAGTCTGTTATTTATAATATCATTACTTAATAAATAACATGTATTTATTAACTTTCCTTCAGAGCGCTTGCATTTATCCCATTTCTGTCATGAGAAATGTTTTCCTATTTGAACTTCGTGATTTGTCTTTTTTCAAGGAATTCGAAACTTTAAATAACGAATGCACTATAACCATGCATTTTATGATCTAGTTGTACTGTACAACAATTAGCCGGAACAAAATAATCAAATGTCAACGAATAAATATTCGAACAGTATTATGAAGACGATAGGTATGGACGGATAAATTCAGTTTAGGGTATTACCCAGAAGAGCAATGCCGGTTATACCCAGAAGTGGCGTGGTATTTTTCCAAGGAGGATTACAACACGGACGTGGTAGTACCATAAGGCAATGTCAGATTCACACTACACAATTTATTTTTATTTGCTTTTAACATACATTTGTAGCTTAACGTTTGGATATGGATATATATATATATATATATATATATATGTGTGTGTGTGTACATACAGTACATATATACATATACACACACACACACACACACACATATATATATATATATATATATATATATATATATATATATATATATATATATAACGCCTTCAACTGAAATCCTTTAAATCCCAAAGGAAATGAAGAAATTCTTCCCAATTACACAATCCTGTTCTTATCAGCGTGGCTTCGAATCCTACTTTGAGAATAAGACTTCCTCAAGTATATATGTACGGATTTGGAGGTTTTCTGAGGAAAACGAATCCGATATGGTAGGAAATAGAGTAGTTAAAAGGTCATTTCAGTCAATAAAATACATTGTCTGATTTCTGTTGACTCACTTGGTAAATTCTCTGCCTACAAATATGGATCAGCCGCCGTTTACCGAGAATAATCGAATTGCAGAGAGAGAGAGAGAGAGAGAGAGAGAGAGAGAGAGAGAGAGAGAGAGAGAGAGAGAGAGAGTTAATTCCAGGCATGTTTCCAAACGCACCATGCAATAAACATCAGACGCAACCGAGAACTCGTTTCTTACACAACGCAACAGGAATTTCCTTAATATTCCACATATCTGGCTGTCTGTCGGGCTAATCTCTACCGAATTTTAAAACGAGCAGCCGTGCACTTTACTTCTGACTCCGTATACAACAAACCCAGGCTAAAAATACCTCCCATTCTGTGCCTCCATTATTTTCACCGCCCGCAAAATCACTCGACAACAAACTGCCCCAACGCGGGAGTGGCATTCTTTGTGCTGGTACAATAATCCCGCACGAGACAGGAATCCCTCGACAGAAGACGCCCCAGAAGGGACCGACGAAGACCGACCTCGCATCTTTAATTCCGTGCTTCCATGCATCCCCACCAACCGCCACTACTATGAGGCCAAGATCACCAACATCTAACCCTCGCCAACGCCACCAGCCGTCAAACGCCGCCAACACCGGCGAACCATTCTCCTTCCTCCCGTTTTGCTCTTTGAAACTATTAGGAGAAGGCGCCCGCCTGCAATCTCATCATTTCCACACTGCTTGCAATTCCTCCTCCTCCTCCTCCTCCTCCTCCTCCTCCTCCTCCTCTCTCAGGTGCTGAAATTGGACGAGAAAGAATGAACTCTCTTTCTCTATCTCTTGCGGAGTGAAAGTAATGCATGTTACATGCACGTTTTTCCAGTGGTTCTCAACCTGGGGGCCGCGCCCCCCTAAGGGGAGCGTCAGCAATTTCCAAGGGAGGCGCGAGCCATAGGGAAAAATTAAAAATTCTCTAATTATATTCGTTATTCTCCTAACAAGAGTCGCTAAGAATCAGTGTCAAGTATCTCACTAATTCGTTCCCAAAAGAATAAAAACACCCCTTCTCTGTCTCTTTTTTTTTTTTTTTATTTTTCCTCTAAATCTGGAAGGGAATTTTACTCATAAATGAAAGAGGGGCATGCAGGGAAGGACCAACTCTTCGAGGGGGCGTTGTAATAAAAAGGTTAAGAGCCACTGTCCTAAAACATACACGCTGGACATCCGCTGCGTTCGAGACAGTCATCCATCTTTGCGCCGTAATTAACGAACGTTATTGAAAATGGATATCAATTAATTGTATTAAAGGATCTTACAGCTTTTTCATCACATCGTCATTAAAACCCGAATTCAGATTAAAGTCTCATTTGTACGTTACAGACCCGTATACATGCACGCTGTTGGTTCAGCCAATATGTTCATGACAGTCGTCATACCTTTGTGACAGATAAATATTAAAACTGGATGCTAATTAATTTTATTAATGGGTTTTGTCCTTTTAATCAAATTCTCATACAAAGCGGAACTTACACTCAAATCGCATTACCTCCCGCAAGGAGGTTATTATTCGTTTAATCTGTTCAAGTGTTTGTTGGTTCGTAAGAATACGCAAAAATTGTCTTCAGTTTTACGAAAATTCTACAAAAAGTGGGATCTTGTGACTTGCGGCCGGTGATTAAATTTTGGAGGAGACAAGAGCAGGCAACGCAAACATCTCCAGTTGCTTGGCGGAGGTTGGCCACCTAAGAAAGATTTTTTTTTTTCAACTATATGCAGGTGTCAAGTTTTAGAACTATGAACACAACACTAACGCTGGGTGGTTTATAAAGTATTCTGACTGAATTTAGTCCTATATTTTCACAAAGCACGAGGGCAACGTGTACAAATAAGAAATTTAATAACTTCACCTTAGAGTACCGTTACTAAAACTAAAGTACATAATGTATTTAAGCGTTTCATTTTCATCCTTCATGAAAAGCATTTCCAAATTCTTATTTTTTTTTTAAACCTAATGCGTTCAAACCCATCGATAAATTGTTGAGTTATCAAGAAAGACAGCCTATGGCTTCCCATCCTAACTCGCAGCAATAATACGTCACATGGATAATCATCCACTCGCAGCAATAATACGTCACACAGGCAATCATCCAGACATATTTTCTGAATATTAGTCAAGACAATTTCGACGAGCTTTGCTGGAAAATATAAGACCATATAAGCCACCTACACAGCGCTGACGAGTCCTTACGTAAGACAGGAAAACAAACATCAGCATTAAGAAGTCGCACAAGTAAGTGAGGGAGACAATGATAACCTTTCGGTGCGGTTTGGTTGGTAATCATTATGGAAGGGAGGTGTGCGTCAACCTTTTGACCAATGACGTCGAACTGCTTTCGGGAGGAACAAAGCTTTAAGAATAAGTCCGGGAAATGCATTGAGTGCGGGAGTAATTGGCTGGGGAAATCAATTAGAACCGCCCGCTTCTCAACGATAACATCGTACAATTTACCTTTATGTCGTTATCATTACAAGGACCCAATTTGCTTTTGGGATCCTTAACTAAGGGTAAAGGTGTGGGCGCCAAACAGTTACTCAGAACGTGTCTTCACAGAGAAAAGCAGGGTCATGTACCTGTTTTGTATTTACCCTCGTGGAGAATGACTGGGATATCGAAGAATTGTCCTTCCCTTTCAATTGACCGAATTCCTCAGAAGAAAGTCCTTATCCTCAATTCAGGATTACTTTCAACCTTGAAATTAGACTTTTCCAGTTTCATGATTTTAAATATTGAATTGAACTGAATATCAGGTTTTGGCTACAGAAAAGCCATGGGACCTATGAGGTCATTCAGGGCTGAAAAGAAAATTGACAGTAAAAAATAAAAATTTGGGTTTGAAAGGTGTAACAGGAGGAAAACCTCGCAGTTGCACTACGAAACAATTGTTAGGAGAGGATGGAAAGTAAGATGGAAGAAAGAGAATATGACCGAAGGTCCAGTAAAAGGAATAAAATGAGTTGCAGCTAGGGGCCGAAGGGATGATGCAAAGAACCTTAAGTAATGCCTACAGTGCACCAAGTGAGGTGCACTGACAGCACTAACCCCGTATGGAGTGATTTGAGATATTAGAAAAGATGTCAAATGGTCTCAAAAGTCATTAGCCTAAGTAGTACAGTATTTAAATATTATACAGAGACAAATTATGGTAAGCAGAGATTTTCTTTACCCAAGAGAAATTGCATGAGGAAAACGAAGAAATGCCAAAATAACGTTATTTGACAAACTATTAGCTGAAAGGAATAAAAATCCATGAGAAATTTTTTTATTCCTTTCGGATCAAGATATATATATATATATATATATATATATATATATATATATATATATATATATATATATATATATATATATATATATATATATATATATTTATACACACATTTTTATATAAAAAGTTTTACATCCACTACATTATATGGACAGAAAATCTGAACTTAAAAACCGCAGCAAAAGAAACTGAAACAATGCACTGCATCTAGAAAAAAAAAATTTCAGACGAAAGATTTTGCGTTCAGGTAGAATTGGTGGTTTATCCCCTCCTCCCCACCACTGACTTTCAAATAAAGCCATACTACCACAAAAGAAGTTGATAATCAGTTCGTTATACTGTGTAGTGCCAGAACAACTAAGGCGACAATGACTTATCAGAAATCATCCCGATAAGAAAATTAAACAAATCAAGACAGCTGCCGGACCCGAAAATAGTTCAAAATACGCTCGCCAGTCGCCGTCCCTGGAGAATTCCACTCACCTTCATTACCACTGCTCTTTTCGTCATGATTTTCTCCATGTCTCCGTAACTTTACTTCGTTCCATTTAAAAAAAAATAAATAAAAAAAATACACCTCTTCCATGGCAGGAATGCTGCTTCCAAAACTCTCTTATTATGAGAGTTCTCCCGCCGAGCTTATTACACTTTTCAGGTCAGAGGATAAAAACACATTTAAACTTCTCGAAAACATTTTCGCAAAGGTCGAAACGTTGCTGCTGCTGCCGCTGCGGCTGCTTCGGGGATATGCAAATGACTGCTGTTGCTTGTTAATATTTCTCGCTGCTTCTATATAGCCATGTGGCAGACAACGTAGCCATAAAAGAAGAGAAGGGAAGACAATAGGCCAAATTCAAGCATATTACCACACGTACAAGTGTGTATGTATGTATGTATGTATGTATGTATGTATGTATGTATGTATGTATGTATATATATATATATATATATATATATATATATATATATATATATAAATACATATATATCAATATAAATATATATTATATATATATGTGTGCGTATGTGTGTGTGTGTGTGTGTGTAATCGCACGCGCGTGCTGACTGCATCAGCATCAAGCATTAGCACTAACCAGGGACAACATAAAAGGTATACGGCGGTAAACGCCGCGACTCTGATACTACAGCCCGGCGCTATTAATAAATCCTTTATGATAGTCACATGGCGCATAAAATATGGTATAAACATGCAACAAGCAAAACGCTTTGAAAATAGACTGTAGACACGCATGCATGGAGAATGATATACTGCCCACGTTGGATAGTTTTATGGCAACGAGCGACAAAATGCAGGGCTGAAACACAGAGAGAGAGAGAGAGAGAGAGAGAGAGAGAGAGAGAGAGAGAGAGAGAGAGAGAGAGGTTACACGCTCAGAGAAGGGTTTAATGGACTGCATGTCATTTCTAAATCCATTTTCAGCTGTGGATAATTTTTGAAACATTTTGAATTAACAAAGTTTTACTCTAATTACGTTTTCAGCTGGAAATATAATTCTGCCGTATATTTTCACCTGAAAAAAAGTGGGTTATGAAGTAGCATATTTTCACTTGGGAAAGTAATTGTATTTCTGAAATATACGTTAGGATGAGAAACTAAATTGTTACTCAAAATAAAGTTACGTTTGAAAAGTATGCCTTTCAGGATTGCAATTTCATCAGAGAAAAAAAATCCTTTCATTTATCGAATATTAGTGCTAATAGTGTGTGAAAAACGTAGATGACACGAGTTCCGCGCACACCGTGAGCAGCAGTAATGCTCAACCGAGCCATATGAGTGATAATAGTAATAAACACACTGTACTTCTGAATAAAAGATTGTTGAGAAGAAAGGTAAATTCACATTAAAAAAAATGGTGAAGAAGTCCACAATGATGTAAGCGTAAATATACAGTATACTAAAAACATATACACAAAACGAGAGCTTTCGCGAACCTGCTCGATTCTAATTCTCAAAGAAAAACGTCACATAGAAAATATATAAAGAAAGTTTGCGACAGCGAGACACTGAATAAAGAAAACGTTAAACCAGTGTTCCAGCGACCGGGGTCTGAGTAATTGGCATGCGATGAACAGGAAGACTGCACGCAAAGGCTCCTTTACCGTCTCAGGAAGCTGAAGCTATATGAGGTTTGGCGTTGGTGCGTATATGATTTTATACGCACGCACTTTCTGACTTTTTTTTTTTTTTACGTTCAAGCTCATGTAGTGGTAGCAGTTGCGTGTCTGTGATGACAGGCTTGGTACTTGCTCATATGCGTAAAGTACGGTATATATTCGCTTATGTTTGAGGATAAAACATGCTTGTGAGTTACTGAGAGAGAGAGAGAGAGAGAGAGAGAGAGAGAGAGAGAGAGAGAGAGAGAGAGAGAGAGTACATACAATTCAGAAATTTCATAGACCGTTTCCAAAACACTATTTGTATATCACTTATAATTATATAAAAATTCTCTCTCTCTCTCTCTCTCTCTCTCTCTCTCTCTCTCTCTCTCTCTCTCTCTCTAAAAAGTCAACTATGTAACTTTTCAATCTTTAATTAGGTCAAGCAACAGACAATAATTTTTTTCAGTATACACCCGACAGTAACTGTAACCTTCCAAGAAGATATCCCAAAACCTTCCATAGATGAATTCATATTACCTCTATCTCCGGCTTCAGAACAATGTCTGTTCTTCAATAACAGTATGAGGAATTACTTTCACCACACTGCACAGTTGACGAAGCACACCACCAGAAAGAGTGCCATGTCATATTTTCTTTTCCAGACGAAAATAATAAGGTTATCTCGCCCCCACGTTTTTTTTTTTTTTTTTTTTTTAGGAGCAAAGCGGGAAAGCAACTTAATATCTCTATTCCAGGGATGACCAGTAAAGGGAGAGGCAAGGAAGCAGCCTATTCAAGATACAGTTAACCACAAAGGCTACATCGCAGGGACTTTTTATCACAAAGAACAACAAATACTGCCCCGAGCTGAAGGCTCCCCTTTGAGGCGTATTCCGCAGCTCTGAGTAAGAGGACACCTGCAGTAGCAGCCTGAGTAACCAAAAACCTCCGTCGGGCAGTCAATGGTGCTACTGAAGACACAAGGAGAATGCCAGTATTCAGAAAGTGCAGTGGCAAGACAACGGGAATTTTATCTTTTCTAGTTCTCTTGGTTCGTTTTAACATCGACGAATGAGGCGGTAGACACTGTATTAAGACTGAAGGACTGGCTACATGAAAACATCAACATATATATATATATATATATATATATATATATATATATATATATATATATATATTATATGTATGAATGTAAGTATCTGTATGTATATGTATATGTGTATATATATACAGAATCTTACGAATGATTTCACCACAATGCGATGAGGATTACCTCGTCGAGGTCCTCCGGTTTGGCAGCATACAATTTGATGAGGCAATGAACACTCCCAGGCATCTAATTCATTGCTTAGGTCAACGAAGGCAAACTGGATTTTATTGAGAGCGTTCGCCCGTCTTCGTCCGGTTCGAGAATCAAACACTGGTCGTCTATAGTTGTGGGCCAGACGGGCTTAGCCACGGAATCAGAGAGAGAGAGAGCGAGAGAGAGAGAGAGAGAGAGAGAGAGAGAGAGAGAGAGAGAGAGAGAGAGAGAGAGAGAGAGAGAAATACGTTGTAAAACTGTATAGGAACTGAAGACTGAAGACCAGCATAAAAGGAGGCTATTTTAATAAAATGCAGTGAAATTCATAAACAACACTTTGTATCGACTTTGCCCCCCTAAAAAATTTAAGTATTTGAATAAATGGTCGTTTTTAATACAACTAAGCATGGCAGATATGCCATACGAATACCAGGGAGTCCAAAAATGTGTCTGAAGGAACTAAATGACGGTCAGCGTCGCCACAAGAGGTGGTGGAATTTTGGACGTTTGGTATTCCACACTAAAAGTGAGGTAGGTGATTTTAGCGTGCGTGTGTTTACGAAAGTGAAACATGTCACAAACACGTCAGTAACTTATCGCATCCGTGTCACAAACAGGTCGAAAACAAGTCAGCGACTGTCAGTGGAGAACGAATCTTTTGCAAATGCTGGATAACCGTATGAAGCCCAAGATTCTCCACTGACGGTCGGCGCCTTGTTTTCAACCTGTTAGTGACACGGATGCGATAAGTTACTGACGTGTTTATGACATGTTTTAGTGCATTGTGGATGCACCCTAAGGGCACCTCACTTGTAATCTTGAATACCAAACGTCCAAAGATCCACCGCCTCTTGTGGCGACGCTGACTGACATTTACTTTTCATGGAGGTGATCAGCAACTAGTTCCTTCAGAGCCACTGATTTTAAGCTCCCTGGTACTCTCACGACATCTCTGCTTTTTTTTTTTCGTTAAATGCAATTATTTATTCAAATACTTCACTTTCTTTTAAGGGAGACAAATTCGAATCAAAATGTTTATATTCACTGCATTTTATCAACATCTTTTATGCTGGTCATCAGTCTTCAGTACCTTTACAGTTGATTAAGACATCCAATGACTCGTTGACTTTTATTAATCTTTTTCTATGTGATCTCTGTGCGACGAATTATCGATGTGCGTTCCTGACATGTTCTAGTGTAGTGCGGACGCGCCCTGGGACTTATTGGCAATGGGCAATAATCATTCAAGGCAAAAGAACCAGAACACTTTCGCCCGAACGATGATCGCCGGTCTGTCAGTGTTGCCAAAAAACTGGGTCGTCTTACGTAAGCTCTGAACTGGAACGCTTACGTAATTCAAATCATACTTATATTACGTGTATATAGCGATAGAGAGAGAACGCGGGCGCGTTTATTTTTTTACGCACAACTTACACATTATGGCAATCAATAAAAATAATTTCAGAGGGCGTGATGAAATGAACGAATAACTATGAGTGCACGCATACGTACGAGTAATATATATAGGCAATACATCGACTCAGCCAGCACAAGTACTTATAACGTACTGAATGTCTGGTACAGAGCTAATATCAATCTGTATTTGAACAGAGTCCGTAAAGGACATAAGAATTGGCCAAACTTACAGGCACACTGGCATTTAATTACAAAACCATTATTAAACTCGGAAACAAGTAAAAAATGCGCCGAAGAATCGGCGCGATCGAGTTATTGGTACAGCCGCTACAGCGTATAATAAAGTAGTCTTTCGGTGGTCTCGGTATATAATGCTGTATGAGCCGTGGCCCATAAAACTTTAACCACGGCCCGGTGGTGGCCTATCCTATATCGTTGCCAGACGCACGATTATGGCTAAATTTAACTTTAAATAAAATAAAAACTACTAAGGCTAGGGGCTGCAATTTGGTATGCTTGATGATAGGAAGGTGGATGATCAACATACTAATTTGCAGCCCTCTAGCCTCAATAGTTGTTAAGCTCTGAGGGCGGACAGAAAAAGTGCTGACATAAAAAAGTTCAGACGGACAAAGCCGGCACAATAGTTTTCCCTTACAGAAAACTAAAAATGAATGAAAAACCATGGCTAATCTTGGTGCAGAAAAACAGGCAGATAATAAAACCAAGAAGGTTAGCAGTTTGAAAAACGAAAATTAAAAATTGGGAGATAAGAACTGGCTTTAAAATTAGAAACGATTAAAAAGGATATATATTTTCCTGGAAAAACTCATAAGAGGGAACACCTACGAGGCATCTCCAACAGTTTAAAAAATACATACACGCACGGAATGCACTACGTCCGTCATCATAAATTCCCACACAATATACAAAAGTTAGTTCTACGCCACATTGTATCTGTGCCACACACAAAAAAATAAGGCTAAATAATGGAAAAAAACTTTGAAAAATAACAGGAATATTATGCAACTGACGGAAAAATACGAAAATACCTCCGAAATCCTCCTACTTCAAGCCTCAACATTATTCAGCTTACCTTCCATTATTCACCGCCATAATGAGAGCGCCCCATCGCCTTACCTGGAAAGAGAGAAGAAACGCCACATTTAGTAATTACCCATTGTCCCGTGGAAAATGACACATCCGGGCCGTAATTAGGTCATCCTCAGCTTCAACTCGAAATGACGCTTGCAGAAATACTCTCCCGCCGTTTGGAACTGGGTCAGATACGCAGTTATCATTCCGGGGTTCGATCATCAGACGGTAATAAGCATAGATCAGGTAAGTCTCAACAGGGCCGGCGAATGCTCTACATGCGTCTGTCGGAATGTTAAGCTTACGCTAAAATATGCCTTAAAAACCATTACGGTTAATTTTATAATAAGGACAATGATAGCAAAGCAGTTTGCACACTCAGGTAATGTGAATAGAACAGAACACAGAATTTCGGCAAGAGGCCAAGCGCTGGGACCTATGAGGTCATTCAGCGCAGTAACGGAAAATGGCAGTGAAAAGATCTGAAAGGTGTAACAGGAGGAAAACTTCGCGGTTGCACTATTAAAAAATTGTTAGGACAGGGTGGAAAGTAAGATGGAAGAAAGAGAATATGAACGGAGGTACAGTAAAAGGAATGAAAAGGGGCCGAAGGGACGGTGTAAAGAACCTTAAGTAATGCCTGCAGTGCACCGGATGGGGTGTAATGACGGCACTAACCCCCTATGGGGCTCAGATAATGTGGATCAAGTAAACTAGAGGAAAAGTTTGTGTTACAAGAACTGCAAACAAAAACTGCTTGCATGGAGGGAAATTATGAAATGCAAATCGCTTGAGCTAAATGGCACACTGCAAAATAATGTTTGTAATTTAGAATGAAGCACAAAACAGTGACGTTTGCATCATGCACTTACTGTCTTATGCATTTCTTTGCGCCTGAGTGAAAGTCCTGAGTGAAAGTACGACTCCACATGAATTTTTATGATGCTCGGGAGACTGAACAGAGCAAATCAACCAAAAACAATCTAGATGAGAACTGCGGTATTCAAACCTCCTAGCGACCAAAGGTATACGTTGTTCATCCGATCATGGTTGCCGAGCTGCGAGAGAGGTTACCTCGAAATCTGTGGTGAATGCTCTACCTGCGCAACAACGCCGTCGCCACATGATTCAGACCAGGTGTCTTCGTCACGCACGTCTCTCCGTACTGATCATACTTCGCCTCAGGTGCGAATTTCCGTCCGTCTGTTTCCCTGTGGAGCGCTATCAAGCATTTTGCCACCTGTCAAAAACGGCAACGCCCTCTCACAGGTGGACTTTGAAGACTTTCTGTGGCAGTTACTGAGCTTGAATAGATAATGTTCTAATTCTGTTTAATTTACAAACTTCTGAAACTATTTTCAGCGGTACGTTATCGTCTCGTACCGGTGTACACTAAATTGTAAAGGAGAGAGAGAGAGAGAGAGAGAGAGAGAGAGAGAGAGAGAGAGAGAGAGAGAGAAAATGTGCTATTGTGGCCCATTTCCCAAGTCTCCATTCACGTCATCAACAAATTTGACAAAAACTGGTCAAAAGAAGGACGCATGTTTCACGAGGAGTAATGTAATCCAAATTAATGCCCCATTAACAAAAAACCAAAAACAAAAAACTTAAGAGAACAACACTTTTGGATGCAATGTGAGAAAAGTTAAGTTGAAATCGGTGTTAAAGACTACGAAAACAAAACAACTAAACCAGTAGACATCGTCCAACCTAGGTGCTCCCTGATGTACCCGATAGGACTATTTTATCCAAAAGGTAATTAAAACCTACCCACACGGAAACAAACGGATTAACGCGGACGTCCCACCCCGTCCACGCCAAGTCTCAGTCGGCTAAGTGAATGTTACAAAGAATGTGTCCGGATTCCATCTCTGCTGAGTTCTAATCCAAATGATTCATGCTCATCAAACATATTTCCGGTGTCTCTTGGTAAAGACATAGCGAAACAGGAGTACAGACGCAACTCAATTAATCAATCGAGCGTATGTGACACCTGATCTACCAATCCCGCCGACCTTCACGCACGGAATCGGACAATTACCCCTCACAGAGAGACTGATGGCAATCAATGGCTTCTGCGCTTGTGCAGCATTTTATTTGGTTGGTGTCTCCCGCAGATCGTTCTGCTGTTCAAGATGACTGCTTGACTGATTACTAAATACGACGTAAGAAATAAAATATGGATACTTGCAAAACAAGTGGTCAAAAGGATTGATGAAAGCATGTATACGAGACTATTTCAAGGTGGTAAGGTCATGTGTGAAGAATGGACGATGATAGCCTGGCGAACAGAGAAAAGAGTGTACGTTTCAAGGAGTGTTTTGGGAAAGAGAAGATACAGATGTCTGATAGATGGTGTGAAAGAGGTATTGGAAAGGGAGGATACTGGCAAGCAAGTGGGCAGGATGGGGTATTTGTAGGGAGCCTCTATACGTCCTGCTGATAGACCTTCTATGTACAGTAGGTGTATGAAGCAGCAAGTGGTGTGGACGTTTTACTACCCAGAGGGTTCATCCACTATCTAGCAGTTAGAACATGAATGTTTAAGTGACTTGTGGTGTTTTTTTTCTCTGAGGTCACCCTAAGTGTGTGCATATATATATATATATATATATATATATATATATATATATATATATATATATATATATATATATATATATATGTATGTATATATACATGAGTATCAATACCAAAGGCAATTAATATTAAGAAAATCCCGAATGAACCATAAAAGAATGACCCAGTGAGACATTCACTTCTTGTTTCCAGTTCCCGTATATTAAAACAAGTATAAACATTCATCTTTGATAATAAACAAGAAGCTCAAAAGACAAGAACAGCTAAAGAACTTACGACATCGTCCTCAGCCATAAAATCCTAAACCAAACACAATGAACGAAAGGAAAACGAACCCAATCTAAAAAAGTATTGTCGGTGAGTCAGAATCATGTTGGCTCTTGAAGCGCTCAACATTTGTTACGTAAATCCTGAACCAACTTCCTAGTCTGAACATCAATAGGACGAAGGGGATGAGGAGAAGTACAAACAAGAGTAAGTGGAGGAGGGCGTTAGGAAAATGAGATACCAGAACAAGGGCGAATGGTAACGCGTTTAAGGAGAACTTTCACGTGTTTTCGCTAATCGGATCGATTCGATGGTCGTCAAATCAGGTCACTGTCTTGCACTAAATGTAGATATTGCCTCTTTAGACAGTCCACTGAAGCCATTTTCTTGTACCAAATATTAATATTGCCTCTTTAGACAGTCCACTGAAACCATTTTCTTGTACCAAATATAAATATTGTCTCTTTAGACAGTCCACTGAAACCATTTTCTTGTACCAAATATAAATATTATCTCTTTAGACAGTCCATTGAAACTATTTTCTTGTACCAAATATAAATATTGTCTCTTTAGACAGTCCACTGAAACCTTTTCTTGTACCAAATATAAATATTATCTCTTTGGACAGTCCATTGAAACTATTTTCTTGTACCAAATATAAATATTGTCTCTTTAGATAGTCCATTGAAACTATTTTCTTGTACCAAATATAAATATTGTCTCTCTGGACAGTCCACTGAAACCATTTTCTTGTACCAAATATAAATATTATCTCTTTAGACAGTCCATTGAAACTATTTTCTTGTACCAAATATAAATATTGTCTCTCTGGACAGTCCACTGAAACCATTTTCTTGTACCAAATATAAATATTGTCTCTTTAGACAGTCCACTAAAACAATGTTGAATAATTATGCATAACATGAAATAAGAACAGAGATACAGTATGCAGATCAACGCCTATTGCATTCAGGTATTATCAATGCATGACTTCGCAGGCTACAAAAATCTGAGCCGGTTTCTGATAAATGAAAAAAAAAAGAGAAATGAAACTGAACTCGGCCCTCAAACGCATTCCTCTACCCAGTCATAAAAAAGACACAAACTCGAAAACGGACCCGATCAAAAAATTGTTATCGTCAAATAAAAAAAAATTTTTTTATCGTCGAATAAAAAAAAATTGTTATCGTCGAATCGAAAAAATATTATGGACTTTGAAGCGCTTAATATTCGCTACATTTCCCCCTGCGTTATTTTTGGGAATGCTGGGTCCTCCCAACCCGTGCTTCTCTTAGCCTTTCCCGTTGTAAGAAAATATTGTTGAATCCTAAATCAACTTCCAGCTTTAATATCAAGAAGGGTAGGGGAGAGAGAGAGAGAGAGAGAGAGAGAGAGAGAGAGAGAGAGAGAGGAGGAGGAGGATGAGTGCACCTTCATTTACTCTCCTCCTTACTATGTTTGCCACTTGCATTTTTAGGATGAATCTTGTCGCACCCTCTTTACGCTCCTTATATTACAAGTCGTCCGGGGTAGACTCTCTCTCTCTCTCTCTCTCTCTCTCTCTCTCTCTCTCTAAGGCAATCTTCCCCTGCAGCTGCGGCTCGAAAGACGAAAACACCGCTACGGTTTTCAAGGAGGAGAGCGGTCTCCCATAAACACACGCCATATCAGTGAACACAAATTACAAGGCGGTGTTTTTGTCCTCTCTCTCTCTCTCTCTCTCTCTCTCTCTCTCTCTCTCTCTCTCTAGAGCTGAAAGAAAAACAAGAGTTGACAGTTGGCGGGAAGAATATTAAACATGATCAGCGAGTAAGTGAATGAATGAATGCTACTTTCGGTAGGTTACCTAAAAATAATGCGGATTAATGAACGAGAGAGCAAGAGAGAATATCAAACAGAACGCATTTTCAAGAGCTGTTTTAGAGATATCCTTCACAGTCAAATATCAAATAAAGAAAAGATTGGGAACAGAACACGGCAGCAAGCAATTCAGCAACAACGAAAAATATGGAAGATTATAAAAACACGGGAAAACGGGAGCAGGGAGCAAGCTCCAAAGCTTAGCAATGATGAGAAGGACACATGTTACACAATCCTCCACCAATGCGTGATAAAAAATGAAGATTACGAAAAAGAAATCAATACAGTGCTACCGACAACGACTCGGATAAAAAATGCAACCAGTACCAATAAAAACTTTCGGGATACTGGCATTAAGTGGAGCGGCCCCCCCACCCCCAAAACCCCGACCCCCCTGGCACAGGCCCGAGGTCTCAGCCAGCTTATCTGAAAAGGCCCCATAAAACGGAGGAGAAACTGACACACTTCCTCTTCTTTGATCGAGTGCTTTCGGCCTCGAAAGCAAATGCACGACTGAATGCGTGAACAAGGAACAGGGCATCTTCGGAGCAGTTTGTAGCGAGGAAGAAAAGAAGTTAAAAATGCGCAGAGGTTTCTTCGGTGCAATCGCGTTTTCTGTACAGCGTATAATGCTGTATGAAACTCTCAGCCACGGCCCATGAAACTCTCAGCCGCGGCCCATGAAACTTTCAGCCACGGCTCGGTGGTGGCCTGTGTTGTTGCCAGATGCACGATCATGGCTAACTTTAACCTTAAATAAATAAAAACTACTGAGGTTAGAGGGCTGTAATTTGGTATGTTTGATGATTGGAGGGTGGATGATCAGCATGCCAATTTGCAGCCCTCTAGCCTCAGTGGTTGTTAAGATCAGAGGGCGGACAGAAAAAGAGGGGACGGACAAACTAATAACCATCTCAATAGTTTTCTTTTACAGAAAACTAAAATGACACCAGTCTCTACTTTCCGAAAAGGGGAGAACTTGAAGATACGTGACGCCTATAACCCTATCTGCTCCTACATGGCGATGTATAGGCTCTACCCCCAACGTTGCCAACTGTACTTCTCTGGAGTGTTTAAAGGCCTACCATACTCGTTTACCCCTTTTAATCCTGCGTCTGTTATTGTCTCCTGGGAGCAATATACTTCTGGCCGTTCCCTCTTGCCTCGACTTTCCTTGGAAAATCTTTCCATTCTTCCAGGTCGCTGTTTTTCATATGGGCCTAATTAAATCTCTTTTTGGACCTTTCTTGGGATTATCCCATGCTACTGGACTTCCACGCTTTTCATTTACTTGTTTTTGCGTTAATTTACCTACATATATTTGTAAATTCCAAGCTCGCAGGAGCTTTCCCATTTGTTGATACTTGTGTATATATATATGTATGAATTTTTTTTTATCACACCGTGATTTATATACAATCATGAAGCTACAAATGTCGCTTAATATCAAATTCACGCTACCTCGGGAATATCCCCGAGAGAGAGAGAGAGAGAGAGAGAGAGAGAGAGAGAGAGAGAGAGAGAGAGAGAGAGAGAGAGGAAGCGTGGCATAAATATACATACGTTACACAAATGGAATTATCACCAGTTATTTAATTTATCATCCATACATGATATAGTCCCACGTTTCTTTCCATTAAGGGTTTCATAACATTTTTCTATTCTTATATCTTCTTTTCTATACAGACTTAGTTCCAGCTTTGCCATTTTCTCGGAATATTTCATTGTTTTTGTACGTTTTTATCATCACAGTACTTTTGCATGAATGCCATACCCGATGAAAAACATCTATATATGTTTTATAGTCTTCATAAAGGTTTGTCAAAACAAATAGATGATTATTTGGGTCATGAATGTCATACTAATAATAATACACAAGAATGCCAGGACTATATATAGATTTATTACTGCACATGTTATATGTACAAAACTTTCACGTAACAATCCTTCATTTATATAAGTAAATTAATTTTGGGAACTGGAAAAAATATTCACATCAAGAATGGTTGTACCAGCATGAGGGACGATTAAGCGATTACCTTTTTCAGTAGGGGGTTTAATCCCGGCTGTTCGACGTCTTGATGCCCTGAGGTCAGCTTAACACCTGAGGTAGGAACTAGCAGAGTGTAAAATTTATATGCCACGTTTAAGAAACGTGTTTTATTGTTGTTAAAAGCTAGAAAATGACGAGGGCTTTTAAGAATGGGCAAAAATTGATCAGAAACCAATTATATTTGCGTCGTATAACTTATGCTGCCTTCATATACTATACAACGTGGGTCGGAATATTTGATGTGGCAGGGCTGGTCACCGCCCATGCCCTACCCTTTTCGCCGATAGGGTATAATAGATAACAGCAAGCTCTACTTACATTCACCTACGGGCCAAACAAGGGAAAGGCCCGTGCCAACACAAGAGTTGGCTTAATACAATACAACAACAATCTACTTACATATAAGAAACAGACACACAACAACGCCGTGAACACGCATGCACATGGAATTAACACCCCAAATACACGTATTATATATATATATATATATATATATATATATATATATATATATATATATATATATATATATATATATATATATGTGTGTGTGTGTGTGTGTGTGTGTGTGTGTGTGTGTGTACTGAACATATGTTTCTTTGAATCCAAGACCAGAGCATCAAGGTTCCTTGTTACGGGTCCTAAAAATTTTAAATCTGAGAAACTTATCTGTTTCTAATAATACTTTCCCCCTCTGAGTCTCATATATAAACTATATACTTTATTTGCATAATCGATCACAACGAAAACAAGATTGTACGGTTAGTTTTCCCAGTCATTCAAAATCATTAGTTCAATCACAGTACGAAAAAATCAATTTCAATTTTTAATTTTGTTAAGCAGACCTATTATATCCACAGAAACTGTGGCAGGACCCACGGAGTTTTCATTGGCTAAATACGCTAAAGGAATGCATAAAACAATTATCTAAAATATGTACTGTTATTAAGGACACGGAAGCAAATATTTAAACTTAAGTTTCAGACCTTATGAACTGTAAGTTGGTCGACCTCACTTACTCCAGAAAAAAGCACATTAAAAAACTGTAACCAGCTGCGTGGGTGAGTTTTCCTAAAAACAATTGTTAAAACATTCTTTTAGTCTTTTTGTCGCTGTTCCATGGTAAAAGATTTCAGGATAGGACTGAAGGCATTGTGTTTAAGCTTTCTTAAACTGTTGTTATCATTACTGTCATCATTATAATCATCATCATCACAGTAGACTCCCAAAATCTTTAAAATCATCTGCACAGTAACTACTTTTTTTTCTTATTTTAGCCTTCGAAAGTGGCCACTTTGGTTCTGAAACGATTTCCTCACGAGAGTTATGATGAAAACGCCATAATATTCTTCGAAAAGATGCAACATGACCACGAAGAACCATGTTTTCCTCTCATATTATAACATTCCTCTTTTTTTTCAGCCATAACGGAAATTTTCAGTTCACCATTTCACCAAACCCATTTTTTTTTATTTTTACTTACAATAACTACTTTCAGAACTACCAATAATGTGTGAATACAACGCAGACAGAACAGATAAAAAATGATCACATTTATTATTAGGTTGGTGAAAGAATATTAATAAGATTTGACAGTAGGACCGGAAAGTATTCAGACAGACTATAAAGCTCACTAAAACCCCAAGATAAATCAGTCTGACAAACAAACAAACGAAGCGAATCTAATCAGTAGCAAAGGGAATTCCCATTTCATGCCGATAATTCCATTCCAGATCCCTGGCTGGGGTGCATTCCCCTGGTTTACAGTTAGATTTACAGGTGAATGAGCTGCAGAATGGTTCGGTTGGGTGGACATAAGAGATCCTCATTACAATAATAGCCGCTTACCTGCCTCCTCTCCACCGCTTCCCTCCTCCTCCACCTCCTCCTCCTCCTCCTCCTCCTCCATTCATCCACGATCGCCCCAGAACCAATTCAGACCACCAGCATAATCCTCTTCCTTTTGGCCGTGACAGACCAATCGTCCAATCACATTTCACCTCGCTCCCCGCCGGCCCCCCCGCCCATCCCCACAGACCTTTGCGCCCCTACCCAACCCAACCAATAAATGAAGGCCATACCCTCGCCAGAGGGTGCCCAGGAGATAATCCCTAATCCGTGGTATCCAGTCCCCTACCCCTAATGGCCATTGTAGTGTGACGTCATGTGCTGTATATCAATTACTCGTCTTCCCCCTCCAGTTCATCACTGCAATCTCTCCCCCCTCCCATTTTCCACGCTCCCTGCCTTCAACCTTCCCTCACCCCCGCCCCACCCACCCCCAAACCTCGTTGGAGTCTTCTCCAAATAACTTCCGCCATTCATTCCCCCGAAAGCGACAGAAAAGAGCAGAAAGATGAGCGCCAGTCGAGGACGAGGGTGAGGATCGAACGATCTTCCCCGTTGAAGTAGAGAGACCTGAAAAGGGATGAAGAGCGAGGAATTGTACTCAAGGAGGGGAGAAAAATGCCCTTCTCCTCCGCCCCCGCAACGAAGAAATCTATCGAACAGTTAAAAATGACGTTGTGGAGCACCGCCTCCCTGACATTTAACACAGGTCTCTCGAATGGAAGGAAATTAATCTGGGCGAAAGGAGTTACCTAACACAGGAAATCCATTTACACTGTTTTTATCCTTTTCCTTGGCTCTATCTTCTCTCCATTCACAGGGCGGGCTGGTTTCGTTATTTCTTTTTCTAATTTTCGACTCCTCGCAAAAATGAAGAAGTATACAATCTTATGAATGCATTACTCACTAAAATTTCTTTCTCTTTTTCTCAAATACACACAGTCGTCAACACATTACCGATTACTATCCTAAACCTCGATGCATCAGGAATAGCATTATTCAGTTTTACCCTGAATCTCAGCTGACTTTAATAAGTGACTACAAAAACAAAAATAATAAAAAAAAAAAAGGACAGATAGCAAACCGTCGCCACATCAACAGACAAATGCCTCGATAACTTATTCATGCGTGTACATCTGGCACTGAAACAGCGCTTCACTGCGGCTCCTTAATGAGGGTGGGAAGAACTCCTAAATCTCGTCTGAGTGTTGAACACCCAAGTCTTGCTTAGAATAGATTAGAACAGAATACAGTATTTCGACCAAAGGTCAAGCAGTGGAACCTATGGGGTCATTCAGTGCTGCAACTGAAATTGAGGCTAGAAGGTCTGAAAGGTGTCACAGGAGGAAAACTCGCAGTTGCACTATGAATAAATTGTTGGGAGAGGGTGGAAAGTAAGATGGAAGAAAGAGATTATGAATGGAAGTACAGTAAAAGGAATGGAAGGGGCCGGAGGGACACTGCAAAGAACATTAAGTACTGCCTACAATGAACAGCATGAGGTGCACTGACGGCGCTACTTCCCTAAGGGGCATATCTTGCTTATACCTTCATGCCGCTCCAAAATACTGATAAAAGAGGAGGGTTGGGCTTTGTAGAAACGCCAAACGTTGCTGAAGAGTTACAACACACCTTAGCTGGTCTGCCGGATGCAAGCAGGAAGTATAAGCAGCCCCAGAAGCCAACAGAGAGAGAGAGAGTTTCTCGTTTAAAATACAATGATACTTATCAGAAGAAGACCACAATGAATATGCAATTAAAAACTCATATTCGACAACTTGCCTAGTTCAGCTCAAGGTCTATAATAGACCTTGGTTCAGCTTGAGTGGGCATAAGTCACAGCCGAGTGAGAAGAGGGCATCCGAGTGAGAGAGGTCATTTTTGTATTTTTTTTTTTTTACCAATCAGTCATTTTACCGCCGGAAGACCAATAATCTAGAAAAATATTAACATTTTATTATTGCATTAGTTATTATTAATGCCGAACCGTGCCTAATCTATGAAAAACCAGAATGCTGCTTATAAGACTATCAAGCTTCATCAAAATACGTGAAAATAGGAGGATATAACTTGAGACATAATGCAAATAACTGTCGACTAAAAAATACTTAAGTACTTAATTACATAAACTATAAAATGAGCACTAAAAAGTTAGGAGAGTATACCTAAGTATACCCTGGCACACAGGCATTCACTACTGAGAAAGCCATGAGTGGAGAAGCTGAGGCAGAGCCCAGTGTTTAAGAATACAAGTTGTAGGTTACCACCCAGTTAAGGCAACTGGCGAAAGGAACGGCAACTGGCGAAAGGGAACGGGGAGGAGGTTTAGCGGCGATGTCGTCTGTCTGAAGACAGATAAGAGAATCAGAAATGTTGATGAGTTTTTAAGGTACCGTACACGCTTACAAATATACGTAACAAGAGTTAAATGCCGGTTATTCAACACTATATAAACTCATGTGAATATTCGAATTTTAATTCATTGTTTCGAATGCTAATGACGCAACTTATACAAGTATCTCTGAAAAGCGCTGGTGTAAATTAAACATACATTAGAAAGTCTACAAGCTTTTCAAACAACGTAATTATATAAGAGAGAATATTTTTGTGATCAAGTACATGTGTCTACGTGCGTGAACGGAACGGCTGGTTACTGACGCGATAAAGTTACATAATCTTGCAATTTGAATCTTTTAGTTTTCTGTAAAAAAGAAAAAAACTATTGAGATGGCTTTGTCTGTCCGCCCTCAGATCTTAAAAACTACTGAGGCTAGAGCGCAAAATTCACGCAATAGATACTAACATTTTGACAAAATTTGGTTTTTCTCTGTCTGTGTGTCACTCAAGGTCCACTGTCACTCCTCTAAGGAACCCACAAATTAACGAAGACTTCATAATAAGACCCAGCAAAGGGATGTACGCTCACTTTTTGTTCAGCAACGTACAACGTTATTTACCTTTCTTTAACAAGAATATGTTGGTTTATTATTTTGCATTTTACATTCGTGTGTTCTTTCTAATCTGTAGAAACTTGCTAGGACAGTTAGGTGCCTCTTGGGATTGGTTATATGAATTCTTACTCATCTTGAATAATAATAATAATAATAATAATAATAATAATAATAATAATAATAATAATGGTAGCAGTAGTAGTAAAAAAACTCTCACAATACCAGGAAAAAAAAGTCATGGAGAATCATTTAATAATAATAATAATAATAATAATAATAATGATAATAATAATAATAATAATAATAATAATAATAATAATAATAATAATGAAAAAAATCTTACAATACCAGAAAGAAAAGTCATAGAGAATAATAATAATAATAATAATAATAATAATAATAATAATAATAATAATAATAATCGCACAATACCAGGAAGAAAAAAAGTCATGGAGAATAATTTCAAAATCGCTCCGAAACAGCAATATACCACAACAAAACGTTACAAAATGTAAAGCTGTCTACATCGTGCAACTTTTTTAATATGTTACTACCTCAACGCCAATATAACAATAATAATAATAATATCCAAAGTTAGTCGCCAAGTCATCCAATCCCGAAAGTCGTTACAAGTCAATCTACTGACGGCGGGATTCTTCGGCCGAGTTGTCTAGGCAGCGGAAGATTTCCGAACTAATTAAAGAGGAACCGGCGTCATTTCGCAGCTCATGATGGAACCGAGATGAGGATGGGGTTGGAAGCGAGTTGAACCATCACGTGATGGACTGATAAGTGCGTGTGTGTACGGGGAGGTGATGGGGGTTGGACCCCTGCTTCACGGCGTTTGAGGCGTGTGTTATCTGTCTTACTTGATTTCCTTTCATTTTTCATCTACAATGAGCAGTGGGGTGGAGGCCATGGGAAGAATCGGGGTTCAATTAAGACCAGGTACTTCAACGCAGTGAATGTATAAAATTTTCAACTCTCTCTCTCTCTCTCTCTCTCTCTCTCTCTCTCTCTCTCTCTCTCTCTCTCTCTCTCTCTCTCTCTCTCTCTCTCTCTCTATATATATATATATATATATATATATATATATATATATATATATATATATATATATATATATATATACACTGTATATATATATAAACTGAGAAGTTAGATATTACTTGGAATGAACAAAATTATAAATTTTGTCTTAAAATAATGTCATCTACATCGTTTGCATCGATAAATGCTATATGCAGTAAATCTACATAACAAAACTGTCGCAAAGTAATAAAAGGCGGAGAAAGTATAGGGGTGAATGTAATGGGCCTCATCAATACGGTGTGCATATACCTCAGACCTTGAGAGCTTTGAAATTTAAAACTCCTTGCCATTAAAAATGCAAAAAAAAAAAAAAAAAAAAAAAAAAAAAAAAAGTGGGGGCTTTCCAAGCTTAAAATTTTATTATCAGCAACTGTACTTTAAAATACAGTATATGTCACTGTTTTCTACACTAGGCAGGCAACTGCGGCAAACACTGTAACGTTCTCTAGCATCCTAGCATCAGGTTAATACAACTCAGTTTGCTAGGAGTTTTATCTTGGCTACACCTAAAATGTGGAATTGTTTGCCTAGTGCATTTGTGGAATCCTCTGATCCCCCAATATTTCAAGCGAAGAGCAAATTCATTCCCGCTCTCTGCTGAAGTCTCCTGAATTTCAGATGTATTGGTTTTATTTTCTGCTCCCTCATATTTATTTATTTATCCCCTTTTCCTATAACTTCTCTCTCTCTCTCTCTCTCTCTCTCTCTCTCTCTCTCTCTCTCTCTCTCTCTCTCTCTCTCTCTCTCTGGAACCTCCCTGGTTTTTAGTCTGTTGACTATGGCGTAAGGGTTTTCAGCTGAAGATTTAAAGAAAGGAAAGATAACTTGATAACTTTAAGAAGGAAGTACCAACAAATGTTAACCAAACTGCATGCAAGCATCAGTATCTATCGCCATGCCTGTGACGATCATAACAGAGCTAGTTCCAAAAACGCATTCATTCACTCTACAACTCTATAAAGACACAGAAGTGTTCGAACAATTCTGTCCATTCATTAATTTTTTGAAACAGTATTATACTTTAAACAACAAAATGTTATTTTATTAAGAGTGAATGTATAGGCCTTCCCACCACGCCGGGTGGAGCACACGAAAGAGACACAGGTGAAACGCGTTGCATGTGTACCCACTAAAATGCTCGTCTGTCCGCCCGTCCGTCCGGAGTTGCATGTCTCTCTACATCCATCACTGTCGTTACCTCTGCATGTCAGAAAGTCGTAAAGGGTCGTCCAAATTTCGCAGAACGGCCTGCACTCTGACCTCGTTCAAAACCACGCATTTTGTTGCAGTAATAACAAACACTACATTTTTAACACATCTAGTCTGACGAACAGATACTATTATTCGAAGCCTATTTTGGAGATAAAGGGTCAAGAACGAAATGGGATCTGGGAAAATGATCACCAACCACCTTTGAGTATACCAGTGACCTACAGAAAATTTTCATGGAAAAGGATAATCAGGGCAAAAATCATCCACTTCCCAGGTACCAACTACGAATTTTCATCAAAATCAGAAAAATACAAGGTCCCAACTACGAATTTTCATCAAAATCAGAAAAATACAGGAAGCTAATTGCAGAATATTGATCTTTAAACTGACCTATGACCCAGGAAAATTCATCAAGGTCAAAAGTATTTTGGAAAATATTCCTCTACCTGCATGGTACTGGCCTACCAAGATTTATCAACATCGCCATAAATTTGACCTTTGGAATGACATAGCGTGGTGTTTCAGTCGCCAAATAACTGGAAGCATGGAGTTGCAACCCACATACCTTATATCTAACTTGAAAAAAGGTGACCTCGACATATACGTCAAGGTAAAAAAATATTTCGGGAAAAAGGTCACAGCACTCTGCAGACCTGGTACCTACCTAATAAATTTCAGGCAAAAATAAAATGGTGACCTTTAAAATTATTTGTCCTTGGAAAACAAGCCAAGGTTAAAAGTGTTCTTGGAAAATCATTAATAAATCTCCATGTTTTTCCAAATCAGAGAAAAAAGGAACTAAATTAGGAAGAAGAAAGGAATTAAGGTACAAAGAAAGAAATTAAAGTAAGAAGAAATAAGAAATTAAAGGAGGAAAAGAAAAGAAGTTGAATTAAGAAGAATAATGACTCCATAAATTTCCACCAAGGCTTAGCAGTGGTAATTAATGAGATACATCCCAACCTAAGCTAGTCTAGGGTATCACATCATACCTGGGTCACAGTCAGTGTCTATGTAGGCTGGGTTGTTTTTCATATTTCCCATCGTTCAGAGTTATTATTCTTGCCATATGCTGAGGGAAGAGAGGGAACCCTTTTCCGTAAAAATAACATTCCTATCGCTCCCAAAACCCAAACAACTGTTGCCTGTCTAGAAGCCCATTTTTCGTGAAAAATTTCAATAAAAGCGACGGAATATTCTGCATGTTCCTCTTAACAAAAAACCACATAGACAAATAAACTGAATTAAAAACATAACCTCCTAAGTTGATGTGAAAATCCCTTACGAAATAATCGAGTGTAATCATCCAAAGAGGGTTCCAAGACTGCAAACCTCCGCCATGACTACTACTACTACTACTGCTACTGCTACTGCTGCTACTACTCCTACTACTACTACTACTACTACAGCTGCTGCTGCTGCTACTATTATTACTTTTTTTATTATTATCACTCAATCGCGTTACAGGCTTCGGTTCTCTTTAAGACATAACGCCGGTTGCATCAAACCGAATTAATTCTCTACAAGTTTACAGCTATGGTCTGGGGTTCGAACCAGGATGAGGGTAAAAATCTTCATGCTTTTGGTGCGGTTTGTCAAGTCCGTTTGCCTGCTGAGAATTATGCAACATACCGCGTGAAGTTTTACGATCAAAGAGGAGGGCTGAGTGAATACGAAACCTGCCGGAGTTCAAGGCTGATTAAAATGACCTTATTCCTGTTGACTGCAGACGAATAGAATAAACCCACCATGCAACGGTAAACAGAACCACTCTCCTCTAAAATATTACGGCTGTATTGCTTTATGGATTTCCAAATATTAAGGCCGGTAATGTTCTTTCGGAAACTGGTGGAGAGAGAGAGAGAGAGAGAGAGAGAGAGAGAGAGAGAGAGAGAGAGAGAGAGAGAGAGAGAGAGAGAGAGGGGTGTCTAAAGGCCAAATAATTATACACACTCTGAATACAGTGTGTAAAGGGAACGGGGCTTTTTACGAGCAATTAAGGGAGTACTAACACTGTGAGTGAATTGATTTGTTATGGTCCCTCGTGAGGACCGCGCTGCCCGAAACATAGATGCACTGGAGCATAATGCATGTCGGAGGATGCAACAGCCTGGCAACAATATAGTATTCTTTGCACTTCACAGAACATAAAACTCCCTGAAGAATTTCGTAGATCTGTTATTCAAAAAAAAGGCAGGCTCTACATGAAAATACTCGGATGACCAAAACTTCACATCCTAAACCTGTCTACAGGATTCCATCGCGTAACGGGCACTATCCAGTAAGACGCCAAACGCCGTAACGAACGTCCTAACAAGCACAGCCAGGCAACAGTTATAATCCCAAGTAACGATCAACAACTCGCGATGTGGCCATCTGCACCGTGTATTGCATCTTGCCTCGTAACAGCACTAAATGACAACCACCATCAGAGAGACAGTGTAGGAAAAAGCACAGTCATACATAACAAATGGTCAAACGATTACCGAATACTTACACACCCTGAACACTACTGTAGTGTACAAAATGTCGCCAAAACGCGTTCCTTTGTACAGTGACAACTGTACGAACGGTTACCCCTTTAGTTTAGGGTGCTGTGAAATCGATCAACAAAAAAGGAAACTGAGAAAGCAAATGGAATGATTGGGAATGAATTCGTGAGCACAGATATAAATCGCAGGAAGAGTGCTGTGACATTAATATCGACAATAAAGGCGGTAACAGTAATGGCGTGAATCATCCGGGCAGTAATAACAACAACAATCCGCCCCTGTCATCAAAGGTATGATGAGTTGATCTGGCATTTGCCCTAACTGCCGTCCTCCACTCCTTTTCTTCTGGCATAAGAAATTCCGTGTCGTAATTTTTCTTTTAAGAAATTCCGTGTCGTAATTTTTCCACAGGTGACGCTAACTCTCATTTGATTGATTTCTATCTCGCTGGTGTTGCACTTAAACGACGAATAAGGAATAAATTGAAGTTATCTAGTTATGATGATGAATCTAAATGTAGTCAATCAAAGTAGCCATAAAAGATTTCGCCTACTAACCGATTACAGCAAGAACTAAATTAAGATCACCTTTAAGTGAAGCCAGTTTCGAAACCAACGGTTGTCAATACTCCTCCCAATTTATTTGTAATCAATACACAAATTAATGAAAAATAATCAAACAATACTTTCCGTTCTACAGAAGCCTAGCAATCGTTTCCTCTCAAGGAGGTACACTGTAGTGAAATACTAAAGATTGCTGCGATGCCAACAATCTTCTAAAACGTGCTGTGATCGATGGGTCAACAAATAATCAGGCTACATTACTTGAAATGGCTGCGTAACGACCGATAATTGCAAGTAATTTGGCTGGGAAGATTCCCAAAATGATCCCACTCAATTTTCATACCGCTATAAGTATCGTCTCTAAATCGTCCAGAGCGGATAAACTGGTATTCATCACGTAACAAACAGGAAATGACACAACTATTCTGCCGAAACTAGACTCCTTAAACATAGCAATGAACAAAAATCAAAATGGCTGGATTTTTACAAGTCACGGGAAGCTATGCTGAATCCCAATTAACGACCGATTGAGAGAGAGGAAAAAAAAGCCAAATGGAAAATCATAACATGATCAACAACAATAATATCTCAAATTCTAAAGTGATAGTTTGGCTACAGGCATCGGAAAGGAGCAGACGCCACCGTCCTTAGCAATGCATTCTCAGAATTCAACGACGTCAACGGCCTGCTTGTTGCAACAGCAGACGATAACTTATTGAAAAACGGGGCAATTGAGCGATGCGCAAATGTCAGCTCTTCCGCCGCGGAGGCGTGAAAGGAAAAATACGGCCGTCAGTCCCCGTCTGTTAAGGAAAATGTTGGAGACTTGAGCGCGCGATCTGGTAGAAATGTCGCACACCCCTACATAATTTCGCTAAGGATATCGACTGAGTGATTGACTGATTATGGATTTTAGGCATACATGCCCAACACTGGGGCAACTAAGGCCATTCAGCGCTGAAACGGAAATTGACAGTGAAAAGATTTTAAAGGCGTAACGGGAGGAAAACCTCGCAGTTGCACTATGAATCAATTGTTAGGAGAGGGTGACAGCAAGATGGAAGAAAGAGAATATGAACGGAGGTAGAGTAAAAGGAATGAAAGAGATTGCAGCTAGGGGCAGAAGGGACCCTGCTAAGATCCTTAAGTAATGCCTACATTGCACCACATGAGGTGCACTGACGGCACTATCCCCCTACGGGATAAGGATATCAAAGCCGATGTTTTGATCCAGTGAAGAACCCTACCACAGACCATACGTCAGTTGTACGTGGTTGTTTGGCGCCTTGCATATAAAAAAAAAAGAATAAACTTACTTATCTAAAAAGAAAGTCATAATAATAATAATAATAATAATAATAATAATAATAATAATAATAATAATAATAATAATAATAATAATAAATGAAGTTGAATACCTCAGAAAATTACAGGAGTGAAAATATATCACACAATCAAGCGATAACGTTTACCGTGCGACATATGATATCACGCAACGAAGAAGTGATATTTGGTCTGTTCCCACGCATTTAACATCAAATTGAAAACACTTTTTATTATCCTTCTACGTCCTCACCCTGCCTTTTCCCACCCGCCTTTCATCCTATCCTATCCTATCCTAGTGTTAAAGAGAAGTATCGCAGGAATTTAAAATCATCAATAAAAAGTCAGTACAGGGGAAGAAAAGGGAACGGAGCATCTTGCTCCTGGGGTAGAGGGAGAATGTGCCTCCACCTTCACTCGCAGAGAAAATAGGCTGGTTTTTGTCATATTCCGCTGACTTTGAGCCAACAGGGGTTCTTGCTCCCTAGGCAGCCCGACAGATCATCTTTAGGCTCCTGTTGCTCGCGACTCAAGGATGAGATCCGTAGAACGATCTGCTGTTATAATGAAATTCTGATTTTTATGTTTCATGGTAAAGAATTCTTTCCTCGTGTCTGTCTTTTTTTTTTTTTCTCCCTGCAATCTTTTGAAGAGACGAGTCTATGACCTCCTTGGGGGAGGGGGGGGGGGGTTTAGATCCCAATCATTTTTACCAAGGATTAGATACCATTTGTTTTTACCGAGGATTAGATGACATTCATTTTTACCAAGGATTAGATCACATTCATCTTTACCAAGGATTAAGTCTCATTCATTTTTACCAAGGATTAAGTCCCATTCATTTTTACCAAGGATTAGATCCTATTCATTTTTACCAAGGATTAGATCCCATTCATTTTTACCAAGGATTAAGTCCCATTCATTTTTACCAAGGATTAAGTCCCATTCATTTTTACCAAGGATTAGATCCTATTCATTTTTACCAAGGATTAAATCCCATTCATTTTTACCAAGGATTAAGTCCCATTCATTTTTACCAAGGATTAGATCCCATTCATTTTTACCAAGGGTTAGATCCTATTCATTTTTACCAAGGATTAGATCCTATTCATTTTTACCAAGGATTAAGTCCCATTCATTTTTACCAAGGATTAGATCCTATTCATTTTTACCAAGGGTTAGATCCTACTCATTTTTACCAAGGATTAGATCCCATTCATTTTTACCAAGGATTAAGTCCCATTCATTTTTACCAAGGATTAGATCCCATTCATTTTTACCAAGGGTTAGATCCTATTCATTTTTACCAAGGATTAGATCCTATTCATTTTTACCAAGGATTAAGTCCCATTCATTTTTACCAAGGATTAGATCCTATTCATTTTTACCAAGGGTTAGATCCTACTCATTTTTACCAAGGATTAGATCCCATTAATTTTTACCAAGAATTAAGTCCCATTCATTTTTACCACGGATTAAATCCCATTCATTTTTACCACGGATTAGATCCCATTCATTTTTACCAAGGATTAGATCCCATTCATTTTTACCAAGGATTAGATCCAATTCATTTTTACCAAGGATTAGATCCCATTCATTTTTACCAAGGATTAAATCCCATTCATTTTTACCAAGGATTAAATCCCAATCATTTTTACCAAGGATTAGATCCCATTCATTTTTACCAAGGATTAAATCCCAATCATTTTTACCAAGGATTAAATCCCATTCATTTTTACCAAGGATTAAATCCCAATCATTTTTACCAAGGATTAGATCCCATTCATTTTTACCAAGGATTAGATCCAATTCATTTTTACCATTCATTTAATTCTAAGCTGAGTACGGCCGTTAAGTTGACTGCTCCATCGGCCTTAACGTTTAAAAAAAAATCTTATAACGTAATTCACATATATAACACTTTTATATCAAATAAACATTAGTATTATTATTATCATTCAGTAGATGAAACCTGTTCATATGGAACAAGCCCACCAAAGGGGCCACTGACTTGAAATTCAAGCTTCCAAAGAATATGGTGTTCATTAGGAAGAAGAAGAGGAAAAAGGAAATACGAAAAGTAGAGATCTCACTTATTAAAAAAGAAAAAATAAATTAATAATTGGATTAAGATGTATTAAAACGTAAGGAGATTAGTATTAGGGTAGTAAAGCATTGCATCGTTGCTTGAACTTGTGATGTTCCAATTGCCATTATATTGCTTGGACTCAGATCCTGGACCCAGCTGTACAAAAAGTTTGCGGGCGCATGACGAATGGTGGGTCCTCAGTGAGTCTCCAGGTCCTCGAAAATAAAATCTGAAATTTCAGGCGAAAATAGCGACCAAATTTTTTCTTCCATCACACACATGTATAAGAACACGAAAATACTCCCCACCACTTACCTTGCTTGCTTGCAACCTGGGTTTAAGTGAGACGTATGACAAGCAACGTTCTTAGATGCAAATCAAAATATTAATAAAAAAAATGGAGTTGGTTTTTTTAATGAAATTAAAAGAAGTGGCTATCATGCAAGGGCACCCACATAACTACTACCATTTCATTTATACGAAATGAACGAAAGGGCGGAACGAATAAAGAAACCCACCAATAACAGGACAACTCGTATCGGGACTTGTTTGCATATAAATATATTACAAAAAAACTGATCCAACGAAACAAGAGTAAATAAACCTTTAGAAAAAAAAAAAAAACGCAGAGGACGGGGGAACCCGAGAATTCCAGCTCTTATCCCTCTTTTGTTCATTCGCATTTTTCTACGACAAAACCCGAAGTCGAGTTCAAACGGATCCTCCTACTTTTTAGCGCCCACTGACATTCTTCTTGAACCGGTTAGCCCTCGCTAAGGAGGCAGCGACTCGCTGCTACAGCTGCCACTCTCCATACTAATGAAGGAGAGGAGGTTCCATTGCTACAGGGAAACAGGTCTGGTGTTGCCAAGAGAGAGAAAGAGAGAGAGAGAGAGAGAGACTCATCCGTATGCTCTTAATTCATTACCTTTACAAAAAATCTATTTTTATAACGCTTTTCCTTTGTAGGACTTAAATTCCCTGCACGTTCCGTATGTCTTTCTTGCTAAAACAGCGAGAGAGAGAGAGAGAGAGAGAGAGAGAGAGAGAGAGAGAGAGAGAGAGAGAGAGAGAGAGACTCGTTCAAATGCTCATAATTTAATTCGTTACTCTTACAAAAAAAATCCTATTTTTATACCGCTTTTCATTTGATGGACTTGAATTCCCTCCACGCCAGTTCCGTAAATTTTTTTTAGCTGAGAGAGAGAGAGAGAGAGAGAGAGAGAGAGAGAGAGAGAGAGAGAGAGAGAGACTCATAATTTAATTCGTTACTCTTACAAAAAGTCCTATTTTTATACCGCTTTTACTTTGATGGACTTACATTCACTGCAAGTCAGTTCCGTAAGTCTTGCTGAGAGAGAGAGAGAGAGAGAGAGAGAGAGAGAGAGAGAGAGAGAGAGAGAGAGAGAGACTCATTCAAGTGCTCATAATTTAATTCGTCACTTTACAAAAATCCTAATTCTATACAGCTTTTACTTTGATGGACTTAAATTTACTGCACGTCAGTTCCAAGTTTATTTTTGCTGAGAGAGAGAGAGAGAGAGAGAGAGAGAGAGAGAGAGAGAGAGAGAGAGAGAGAGAGAGAGAGAGAGAGAGAGACTCATTCATGTGCTCTTAATCCGTTACCTTTACAAAAATCCTACTTTTATAACGCTTTTCCTTCGAAGAACTTAAATTCCCTGCACGTTCCGTATGTCTTTCTTGCTAAAACAGCGAGAGAGAGAGAGAGAGAGAGAGAGAGAGAGAGAGAGAGAGAGAGAGAGAGAGAGAGAGATGATGATGATGATGATGATGACTCCGTAGAGAAAAGACGTCAACAGTCATTCACATATTAACCTTTAATTGTTGAATCTATGGGCAGATACCCTTGCTTAAACATCTGCAACAACAACAACCGATTCATATTCCTACAAAGAATGCTCATCAGAGGGCGTTACCCTCCCCCATCCCCACAACACCCACACACAAAAACAAAAACACATACACACACACAAACACTATCGCTAACTGTTATCTTGCCTGTATTCTCGCACTCTCTAGATATTCCGTTGTGACGCCTGTTTTAGCCCATCTAGCCAGTACTTTCTCTCTCAGCCTCCCTCTCAAAACTGCCGATAGATACAGCCTCCCCATCTACTTATCGACCCATATTCTCTCCAAACGACCGAACGAATCTCTCTTACTGCATGTACTGTCACATAATTCATCTGCACACTTCCACCCTCTTTCCTTTCATTCGCGTTCACCTTCTGTTCACTCCCACGAGAGATAGCTGGCTCACAAGTACCTTACACCTCAAGTTACGTTTCCGTAGGCAATCATCTCCTCTTTCGAAAATGTGCTGAGATGCTGAGACCTGCTCGGTCTCACCTGCTCCGTGGTTCATTTCTTCTCTCGTTCTACCATCGTCCAGCAAATTTACTCCCATATACCTCGGATTCAAACATGAATCAAACATGTTCAAAGTTCTAACATCCATTCACTATTACATATTTCTGGATTCCATTTGCCTTTCCACATTTACCCCTCCTTACGTTCACTTTCAGTTTTTTACTTTCTAGAGTCCCTTAGCTTTCATCAACTAACACTTGTCATATTAGTAAACATTTATCCTTTCACACTGTAACCGCAACCACTTTTCTCATCCCAATTACCCCACAAAGAAGCACTTACATCTCTTCTACTTTCACTGACTTCTCTCCCCACGCCACCCATAAAACTGCTAAAGATCCACGGACCTATAACACTCTTTGTTTGATAGCCACTTACACGCTAAACCAGTCACTTCTTCTACGAATTCTTCAAGCAATTATCCTCTTCACACGAACCTCATTATACATGCACGTGTGTGTGTGTGTGTGTGTGTGTGTAGAATATATGACCAAGAGGAAAGATCTTGCACTCCTTTGTTGCACTTCCCTTGTGACTATATACTGTTTTTAATTTATCATGTTTCCATTTATGTAATAAAATCACACACACACACACACACACACACACACACACACACATATATATATATATATATATATATATATATACAGTACATATATACATACACACATATATACTTATATATATACAGTATATATACTTATATATATATGTATATATACTAATATATATATATATATATATATATATATATATATATATATATATATATATATATATATATATATATAATGATACACTTTATTGAGAGGAAACCATGTATCCCAATAATATTATCTAAGGTGTTACCAAAATGCCTCTCAGCCTACACGCGATGATTTACATGAGTTCCTAAAACATATATTTGCATTCTCCTATAATACGCGCAACCAAATAAGACCGATAAATTCTAAAATTTCGGGTGTACTTCTTTGTCCTCGCTGTTTATGATATACAAACATACACACACCCACACTTGCCCCGATCAAAAGTAAACAGAAGCGAAGATTGCCATTGCTGTAATCACCAGCCTTATTCCCTGCTCACTGAAAGGTTTTGGGAACACCTGGAGACAGGGCACACAAAAACGCGCCGTCGCCCATCAAGCAATTGAAGCCATATTCTTGGCCCCTCTGAACGACAGCAAACAAACAATCCCCGCTCTAAAGCAGCCATGGCATAACATCGTTTATTCTAACAACCTAATCAGAGCGAGGTCGCTTCCTTCTCTTTCTGCCTTGCCGACGGAGAAATTCAAGAGCGTCTGCCTACCACCTGTTCTGTGGAGCACGTGTCGTCCACCCTCCGACGCGACCCTTTCGTGAAACCCCCCAAACACAACCCCGCCCGTCCCTAACATCACGAAGAGACCTGGGAGGTGAAAAGGACCACCCCCGCATCCCAAACCTAACACGTCACGTCATCCCCGAACCACCCGCTGAACCCCACGCATCTCCTAGTGTTTCAGAGTGAACTCATAGCCATTCGCTTTTTCATTCACGCTCCCCTACTGGTACGCACGAGACAATTATCTCTCTTCCTTTTCTCTAGTTCTACTTCCTTCTTTCATCATTCTGCAAACTTAGAAGCAGGTTACTAAAATGCCGAGGCAAGACAGAGGACAGTAAAATTACTAATCTAAATCAAGGAATTCTATTTCCGTCTTTTATCATTCTGCGAACTTAGAAGCAGGTTATCTGCATCCGTGTTAAGACAAGGACAATAATATTATTGCTTATCCAAATCACAGAATTCTATTTCCTTCTTTCATCATTCTGTAAACTTGAAAGCCGGTTACATGCATCCTTGTCAAGACAGAGGACATTGATATTACTAATCTAAATCTCGTAATCAATAAAATGAAGAAATGAACACAATTTTCCCAGTCACAATAATCCCGCTTCTAGACGCCATCTAAACAGAGTTAGTAAAGGTATTTACTTTCAAATAATGCAGTCAAGCTAAGCTCCCACTTAGGTATCATTAGCAAGGGCGTCTACTCATGCACGAAAACCTTCAGCATGATTAATCCACAGGTGTTCGCTCGCAAACCTCTTCTAAAACCGCTTCGAGAAGTTCACTTTCTATTTCTTATCTTCAGGAGGTGTTAGGTTTTTTTGCATAGGTCCTCCTAACCAGGATATGGGGAGAACATTCAAATTCTTTTTTTCTACATCGACTAACCAGTTCGACTTTCAACTGTCAACTGTATCGCATGAGAAGGTTCTTATATTACAAGCTGGTATTTAGGTATTAGTTGAATATGTTTGTGTGTGTGTGTGTGTGTGTAAGTACTAAGCTACCTTACTCGTATTGATCCATTTATTTCAAAAACATGGACAAGCAAATACACCCGACCCAGGTTCTTATATTACAATCTGGTATTTATGTATTAGTTGAATATGTTTGTGTGTGTGTCAACGTACTAATCTACCTTGCACGTATTGATCCATTTATTTCAAAAGAAGACAAGCAAACACACCCAAAACAGGCCGAATAAAATCTGTTTTTGCGATTGCGAGCACAATAACCTATCTATCGCAACCCCGCAAACTTACATTCAAAGTAAACACACCAAGCCCCGTCTAAATAAAATCTACACGGCCGACTTTTCCACTGGAAATGTCAGATGTCTATTTCTGTACGGCATAAAAACTGCGACAATGGTTATATGTAAATCAGATATCGCAGAACAAAAGCAACTCATCACGGCAGCTTTATGCCACTCGGCGCCATTACCATTCAGCGAATTATCTCCGATTCTTCATCATTTACCACTATCTAGATTCTAGAGGCTGATTCGCCTCATGTCACGAACATCGTTCGTTCTTTTATCCATTCGGTTAGCTGATGCATTAGCTCAACTTAGTTGAGAATGGGAATTGAATGATGATATTTCTTAAGTATTTCATCTATTTTGTTTATCAGTTTATCTACAAATCCATTACATTACCCTTTCACAATCGACAAAGAAATAATGTTCATAGTTGAAATCAAGCTGAGAGAGAGAGAGAGAGAGAGAGAGAGAGAGAGAGAGAGAGAGAGAGAGAGAGAGTGGCACCCGCTGGTTATTATCAAAAGCAATCCCACGAGATGTCTGTTAACACACATCATGTTTTAGTTAAATCCACTGCTACAAAACTCAAGGTCCAGAACAGAAACGTGAAACGATATACAAAACTCCCTTTGAGTGCACGTTGTCCCAAAGTAAAGTGAATTCGACATTAGGGGCGGAATGGATCATAGAATTTTGGCCCAAGACCAAGCGCTGGGACCTATGAGGTCATTCAGAGCTGAAAGGGAAATTGACAGTAATAATAATAATAAAAAAAAAAGGTTTGAAAGGTGCAACAGGAGGAAAACCTCAAAGCAGCAGCACTTTGAAACAATTCTCAGAAGGTGGAAAGTAAGCTGGAAGAAAGAGAATGTTAACGTAGGTCCAGTAAAAGGATTAAAAGGAGTTGCAGCTAGAGGCCGAGGGGACGCTGCAAAGAACCTTCAGTGATGCCTACAGCGCACCCCAAGAGGCGCACTGACGACTATTCCCCTCCGGAGGACAGTAAGGGGTATCTGTGGCCTAATATCTGAAAGTCCACAAGAGTCACGTGTGAGTGACAAAAATACCATAAAACTGTCGTGTTCCAAACTTAGCAGTCGCCTATCATGACAGACACGGGCTGATTTCGATTTCAGGTTCATGTACCACAGAGCCGAAATTAACATATACCTCTCTTGATAGCTTGGCATCAAAGTCAAAATGCATCGCATGTTCAAATCCTGGAAGGGACAGATGCAGTTATCATCTACAATTCCCTCTGAGTTATGCTCCAGATAAAGTGAATTTGTTATTAAGGGGGTTATTGTGGCTTAATATTTGAGTGGATAAAAAAATCACGTGTGAGTTAGTGACAAAACTTTTATATATATATATATATATATATATATATATATATATATATATATATATATATATATATATATATATATATATATATATATATATATATATATATATATATATATATATATATATATATATATATATATATATGTGTGTGTGTGTGTGTGTGAAACCATCGCATCCAATGCTGCATAATGTAAAGACTCTGAAATTCTGCCACTCTTGGCTTTCCTGTGCTTTATCTTCCACGAATCTCCACTCATCTCCAACCTCCCTTCTCATAGTTCTCCTCCAAATAGGTCTGGGTTTTCTAACACTCATTACTCTCCCAGGAGTTGTGCGGAGAACATGTGCAAGCCATCACCTCCGTCTCCCTTTCATCAGTATCTCATCTATAGGGAGCTTCCCTAATTTCCTTTATGGTATCATTTCTATCTCCACCCTGCCATCTGATTCCTAGTATTCATCTGAAATCTTTATAATCAAATCGACAAAGTCGTTTAAATATAGCTTCACTGCCATGCAATGAGTCATGTCGGGATTACAATGATCATACTATATTTACATAAAACCTTTATATTCTTATGTTATTTCAGTTTATTTCATTTCCACATTTTACTGACCTTTTTTACCTTCCACTAGACTCCCACTCTGGAGAACCTGTAGTTAATATCTCTGAAAGAGCCTCACTAATCCATCCTCTGTCTTCTTATGTTATTTCGTCCCTTTGTGCATATTCAGTCCTCATTATTCGTGTTCTTCTTAGTTCTACTTTAAGGCTCGTTAAAAATGTATGATGCATTCCATTAACCAAGCTTTTGTAAGACTTGTGGTGTTTTGCTGATTAGAGAAGCGTCACCTACATATTCTAAGTTTGTCAAGTTTCTCTCTCTCTCTCTCTCTCTATATATATATATATATATATATATATATATATATATATATATATATATATATATATATATAGAGAGAGAGAGAGAGAGAGAGAGAGAGAGAGAGAGAGAGAGAGAGAGAGAGAGTTCGTGAAAAACATACCTACGACTTCGCTTCATATCTTTGTCTTAACGTGTGTGTGTGTGTGTGTGTGTATGTATGTATGTATGTATGTATGTATGTATGTATGTATGTATGTATGTATGTATGTATATATATATATATATATATATATATATATATATATATATACGAAAATTTTTCTGCATCTCTCCTTTCTGGAGCGTATCCATATCAGGTATGTTGGCATGTCGTAGCGGTTTGATTTCCGAAGAAATGTCTCCACGAATTTTTATGAAAGAAGTATGATATTACAATGGAATGCTGCAGCTTGCCTCCATAATACGGCCACATTCTTTGCATTTTGACACTCTAGAATATTCGAGTCACATACACGAAAGAGAGAGAGGTGGTCCCGAGGGGAAAAAAATATTTTTCCGGGCACTTTCGAAAACAGGGCGCTGAAATAAGCGCAACTAGCGATTCCCTTTATTTTAAAAGTTTTGAAAAAGAAAATAATAAAAAGAAATTATATCCAAAGTTATTTTCATTTCTACAGTCTCAGTCGCAAAAATTTTTTTTCCTGGAACTGGAGAGAGAGAGAGAGAGAGAGAGAGAGAGAGAGAGAGAGAGAGAGAGAGAGAGAGAGAGAAATGTTTCGTACTCGCAATTAAAAACATAGATTGATGAAATGAGTCTCCGAAAATTTGTTACAATGCTCATGAAGACCAGTCAGGTGCTTTGGAATAAACCTAAAATAAAAATACTATAAAAAAATTACTCGTAAAATTACCGAAAACATACATGTTACGATTGCAAAAATTAGATCGAAATCAATGATAACATTTTCTATTATTTTCGTCTGTCAATATCAGAAAAATCAACGGCAGAAATAATACCAATGATAATTCGAAACACATTAAGCAACAGTAACCACAACCCACTATATGAGAACCGCCAAGTCAATAGCCGATCGACGCCAGTTATAACCCACTATATGAGAACCGCCAAGTCAATAGCCGATCGACGCCAGTTATAATAATAACGTCATTATAAAATTATGAGTCCCACATCTGATGCCATTACCAGGATAATGAGAGCGACCGGAGTCCGAAAACGGCGTCATTCAGTTAAAAACGAGATCCATTGGGAAATAAAAGGCTTCTCTTATTATTTTCATAAAAAAGTAAATAGGTTTCGGGACTCACAGTTAAATAAGTCAGTCATATACATCACCACAAAATGCACTCCCGGTTTTGTTCGCTAAGCGGATTATACCATGGAAGAGGCCGTTTGCTTGCTTGCTCACGGCTGAATTCGTAAAAAGCGTGTCCTCACTGAACTTGAGATATGTCATTTTAAATGCATGACACAATCGTTTAAACACGCACGGCGCGCGCGTCACACACACACACACATACACAGCAAACAGAGAGAGAGAGAGAGAGAGAGAGAGAGAGAGAGAGAGAGAGAGAGAGAGAGAGAGAGAGAAAACCTTCATACATTTTTGTATAAGTACCAGATGCATTCTTGCAAGCTATTTACCCATTAGTGAGGCTAGAAATAAGATAAAACTGTCCAGGTATAAAATATCGCATTCTTATCATTTCACGTGAAAGACGATTCCTTATTTTTCTTTATTTTTCAATAACAGGATCCGGGAGCCATTGTGCCTTAGCCTAACCTGAAGCACTACTCTTCCGGCGAACTCAAAAGAACAGAGTCCCACCAAACAATTGTTGCCACAAGAAAAGAAAGTGGACCTGCTCCAGTCCTATTCATTCTCCTCTACAGTAAAGCCGTACAGTTTCTCTCGGTTCTTCCGTTGCTTTTTGACAAGAAGACCACCACTCAGCTCATCTACACAGTCCACTATAAGGTTCTATCACACCCAGGCTCAATTTCAGCCTCCTTATTATGGTCGTTACTATTATACTATTACTATTAATATTACTGTGACTGTACGTACATTCATATGGAACAAACAGAACGTCCTCAATCAGCTGAAGAAGTCTCCACATAATGCAAAGACCTTCAGTGAAAAAAATGGAAAGACAACAATAAAATATAGAATAGAATAGAATATAGAATTTAGGCCAAAGGCCAAGTGCTGGGACCTTTGAGATCATTCAGCGGTGAAACGGAAATTGAGAGCAAAAAGGTCTTAAAGGTGTAAGAGGTGGAAAACCTCGCAGTTGCACTACGAATCAACTGTTAGGAGAGGGTGAGCAGTAAGAAGGAAGCTACAGTATATGAACGGAGGTACAGTAAAAGGAATAAAAGGGGTTGCAGCTATGGACCGAAGGGACGCTGCAAAGAACCTAAAGAAATGCATACGGTGCACAGCACGAGGTGCACTGTATCAGCACCTGATGTTTAGACTCAGTTTTTATCACAGTTAAATATTTTTCCTGTTCTACAGTACTGTAAAAAACAAGTCTTTGAAAATACTGCGCTGTTAAACGTACTGCATTCTAGTACTTTTCAAATGTATTATCTTTTCTTTGGAAGATCAACAGCCTGTTTTGAAGGAAGCGGAAGCGATCAAAAACAAACGTTCGATCATTTCCCGAAACAAACACTGATTCACTTTTTCCCTCATAAATAAATAAGGATTTCCTGGTGTATTTATCATTATTTAAGATCCTTCTGGGGCGTTTTCCTTTGTAAACATGTTTTCATAGTCGTTAAGTGCTGTTTCATTTTCATTCATCCATATTCTATCTAATATGATTCCTGTGGAAAGTTACATTTCAATATGTGCATAATTACCTAAAAAATTAATGATTATATATATACAGTATATAATCATTAATTTTTTAGGTAATTATATATATATATATATATATAGATATATATATATATACATATACTATGATAGAAACTGCTTATTTAATGACCCTCTACTGATACACAGTAATATACATGTCCAGCAGAACAGCAACTGAATAATCTGGCCCTTAATAAAAGTAGATGCGAGCAACAAACTGTACTGTTCACAAAAGGAAATGACGACCAAGAAGCGTGTGATGGAGTCGAGTTTGGTAATACATGACAACGCGATGACCAAGCGTATTCGGACGAAGAGAAATCTCGCAACACTGGACTGGAGCATTGCCCTGGGCAATGTATAACCTGTGAAGGACCAATTACCGGAGAGGAAGGGGCATGTCCACGGCCACATTTGTCGATTAGTCTGAAATGTTCGTTTGCTGGTGTAATGAAGAGATTCTGTCAGCTACCCATGGCCACTATAATCAGTCAGTCGGAGTGACGTAACTGTTACGGAATCAAAGTACAGGATGATCTGAATCACAAAGTAACGAACAGACTAACCATAATAGGGTTGGGATGATTACAGAATATGAATTATGAGAGAGAGAGAGAGAGAGAGAGAGAGAGAGAGAGAGATGCTTGGAAAGGATAAAACAATTGTCATTATAATAAATATATTCGTGACAGTTGCAAAGTAATAAAACTTAGTATGGTAGACACTTTAATAGACATATAACATTTCTGTTAGGCCTGCTTAATACTCAATCAAGATCATTTGGAAGTAACGAGAATAATGAGATGGTATCGGTGGCGGAGCGCGAGCTGGTAGGGGGTGGGGTGGGGGCTAAATCGTCACCACAAATATTCTCCTCCAACTCTCCACCTGTGACCTCCAGCGAGAGATCCTAAGGCAGCGATTGATACGAGTCATCGTGATGAGTTGAGCCTCGGGCAAAGCAGAGACGTCAACCTGCTTTCCCTCGAGGGACGCCAGCACAAAGGCGACTGGATTCATCTCCATCCAAGTTACGTCCGTCTCAACATTTGCTCTGAATACTCAAAATCTAGGAACGGCTGTGACACGGAGGAATCTAGGAACGGCTGTGACGTGGAGGAATCTAGGAATGGCTGTGACACGGAGGAATCTAGGAACGGCTGTGACGTGGAGGAATCTAGGAATGGCTGTGACACGGAGGAATCTAGGAATGGCTGTGACACGAGGGAATCTAGGAATGGCTGTGACACGGAGGAATCTAGGAATGGCTGTGACACGGAGGAATCTAGGAACGGCTGTGACATGGCGGAATCTAGGAACGGCAGTGACGTGGAGGAATCTAGGAACGGCTGTAACACGGAGGAATCTAGGAATGGTTGTGACATAGAGGAATCTAGGAACGGCTGTGACACGGAGGAATCTAGGAACGGCTGTAACACGGAGGAATCTAGGAACGTCTGTGACACGGAGGAATCTAGGAACAGCTGTGACAAGGAGGAATCAGCGTGAGTTCTGGTTATGCTATCAACCTACTCTTTGGGGATTTCAAGCTTAAAACCCACAAAACTTCTCATACAACCATACAGTGCCTTCAATACAAAGAACAGTGTCACATGCACGTGTTTCAATCATGCAAAGAAACTGTTTATTACAAACATACCTTTATCAATGCCATGACAGAGGGACAATTTAAAAAAATAAACAAATAGGCCGTTACCCCCAAAGGTAGGAATAGAATACCAAAACTCTGACAGTAGTATAGGAAAAGAAACAAGTCGCCGAAACATGCACTAGAGATTTCCACGGAGTAAATATAAGAAGAAATAACTTACTGGGTGTTACAAGGATATTTGAGACGAGGGACTCTCTTCTCAAGGTAATTGAGACAGTTTTTGAAAAGACTAATGCAAAGAGAGGAAAAAGCATAAGGGGATAAGGTCCCTAATCATACGAACCACCTCTGACTTACTCATATCCAGGAGGGAAACAAATATTGACTGATAGTGAGTCATCTGGCGGCACGGAAAAAAAATAAAAAAAGAAGCACTCCAAAGGTAACGAGCAATATTCCAAACACGGGCGTGGCTTTTGCTTCCGCTGGAGGAATAACACCACGAAATGTTGTTTGGAATTGAAAACTGAATTATGCAAAGCAGGTAAATATTTAAACTTACCTTAAAAGATAACGATGACTCTATACTTCTGTAACTGTTCCTTGGAGACGAAGCTGGACAACCTGGATAATGGAAAGAAAAGCATTACAAACATTGCAAACCTTTATTTCATTGCGGAACATTTACAGTTTAACTCCGACACAACGCTACATCAGTAGTTGAGTCAAGTTATAAAACGTTAACACGTCAAATCAATGAAATCGATAAAGAAATCAACTAATGAAAATAAAAATACAACAAAATATACAGAAAAAACATGATTTAGATATGAAAATTGTATCCATTTTTTTCTCTAGCGACTTTTTTTTTTTACTTATAGACCGTACGGGAAACAGCGCCAAAATCTGTTACTATGACAAGCCAACATCATTGCCTGTATAAGCAAGTCTTGTTCTGTTGTTTTTGATACACCTGTCTCATAAAACACAGAACTACTGCCTTCACATACTTTCACAGTTAAAACAAGTTGGCCTTTTGCCAGCTAGAGTTCTTGGGGAGAGTAACTACGCCTTGAAAGAAATGTCCCTCTAATTGTTATCGCTTTGTCAACGAAGCTGAGTAAGATATATGAAGACTTCATTAACATTATATATATATATATATATATATATATATATATATATATATATATATATATATATATATATATATATATATAACATTTTCCCTTTTGTTGTCCAGAGACTTTAAAAACACACTTGTGGCGAAACAGTCCCTCTCACTCATATGTGCACTGTTACCTCTTCGAGTTATTGGGTACTGTGCGTACACAGGCAGAATTTCGAGTCGAATTCACGGTTCTTACGTTTTTCATATATATATATATATATATATATATATATATATATATATATATATATATATATATATAAAGGACGAACGTGAAAATCCTGAAGTCAGCACTAAATCCTGCCTGCGTCCCCACAATACCGAAATAACTCAAAGCGGAAACAATGCACATGTGCGAGAGAGGACTGTCTCGCCACAAGTGTTTTACAAAGCGTCCGGACAACAGAGAGGAAAAAAAGTTATTTCCAAAGGCCCATTTCACGGTAGAGCGCACGGGAAAGCAAGAATAGCTTTCCTCGTATGCGCGCGTTCGCGTGTACCTGGGTTCATCAGCCTAATGGCCCGTGGAGGCCGGAGGTACCACAAAACAAACGTTATTCTTGAATCGAATTTTATCTCAAGAATGACTGATTCGAGAAGTTTTATACAAACAATGCCACTAAATACTAGTGGTTTGGCGGTTTTTGTTATATATATATATATATACATATATGTTTATTACATGTATGTAATATATATGTGTATGTATAAATGTGTATATATATACATATATATATATATGTACCCATAGAGTATATACATTAATATATATATATATATATATATATATATATATATATATATATATATATATATATATATATTATATATATATATATATATTACAGTATATATATATATAAATATATTCATATCTATATTCATATGGTCTGTACGTGTATGTGTGTACTTGTAAGTGCAAAAACACAAACACAAACAAAATACAGTAGATCACGAGTATTTTAGTGGCACTGTTTGCAAAAACTTCTCGAATTAGTCATTCTTTAGATTATATATATATATATATATATATATATATATATATATATATATATATATATATATATATATATATATATATATATATGTATATATGCACATAGATGTACCGCAGCGATAAATGAAACATTGGGTACAGATCCTGACCTATTTCGTCTTTACATTTCTAAGACGTCTTCCACAGAACTAATCATTCCCCTATGACACATTTGCACATATTATACATCACGTGTTCTGGTGAATTCAAGAAAAAGAGAGAGAGAGAGAGAGAGAGAGAGAGAGAGAGAGAAAATATATATATATATATATATATATATATATATATATATATATATATATATATATATATATATATATTGTATATAAACAGTGTGAGCACGTGTATGTACATATATGACATTTTCAGTGTAGCTATGTTTGTGTGTACGAGAGCACGTTTTTGTGTAAACATACCCGTCACATATCATCAATAGGACTCGTGTTCTGCGTTCGGATAACTCCTAACCATAAGTCGGTCATAATCTTCTCTAACATGAATTTACCTTTAATAAACCGTCTCGAGTTTTATCAACAAAGTAATCCTTCATTGGCATAGTACAACCTCTCCTTTCTTCCTTCAGCGATAACATTCAACACAGCTTTCACCCTTAATGTACAATTAATTAATTCTAATGATTGTGGTTCTCTCGGTTGCATACAAACCCTCTTCTCACTCTCTGGCCTCGAGGACCAAGGAAAGACACTCATTTTTCCTGGAGAGTGGAGACCCAATTTAGTATTTGTCAACATATTTACCTGTTCACTCTATCCAGAGTTGTACGGCTCAGGTACAACTCGAAATCAATTAAGCTCCAGTTCTCGAAATTCCTTTTATTATCATCATAATTATTCAGAAGTTGAACCCTATTCATATGGCGCAAGCCCTCAGGGGCCATTGACTTGAATTTCAAGCTTCCAAAGAATATGGTGTTCATTAGGAAGAAGAGAAGATGGAGGGAAATGCAGAAAGAGATCTCACTTATTAAAACGAAACAATAAATTAATATTCCATTCCAACTTTTCCAAGTATGAGAGCCAATAGTTCGTGTTTTGACTATTCGTCAAGTTGCAGCTTCACCAAGTTGCCCTCTTACACTAATATCGGATATGTTGCGGTGCTAAGAACTTTAATGTAATTAGTCGTCATGCCAGCGGTATGCGCGCAGCAAGGTTAGTAGCCTTTCAAGGTCATTTCTACCGGTCCTTTTTCATTATTTATGTCTACCTTTTTAAAGCATTCATCTGTGGTGTCACATCACCACTTATCGTAATGAATGTTTTTTTTTATCTGTTCAAAAATGTAAACAAACCTTTCATCTGATATGAAGTAATCATACTGTTCACACGAAAGTAATCATCAGATAAATGTTCAAGAATGCATCGTGGAAGTATTGAAAGCCTTTACCGATATACTTGCCTGCCTTATAACAACATATGTCATGTGCACAGATATTCCCAACTCAGAAGCTGCCATGTCACTATTCCCGCTGCAGTGCATATGTGTGATGATTCGGGAGTACACGTTATGTATACCGGTGTCTATATATATATATATATATATATATATATATATATATATATATATATATATATATATATATAAATATATATATACATATATATATAAATGTATATATATATACATATATATATAAATGTATATATATATATATATATATATATATATATATATATATATATATGTATGTGCCTACACTTATATGTGTGTGAGTGCGTGCATTATAATTAAGGTTACTTGCGCCTCGACAATAAACAGACCAAAACACGGAATCCCACGAGTTTACAACACAAACATATAAAACAACTGAGTCAGCGAGTCCAGACACTCAATTGGCAACAAGTGCATGAGAGGTTACATAGTTCCTATATATTTTGATGTCACGGGGTTTGTTTTCTTTTTCCTTCAAGATTTACTTGCATAAAAGAGACATCAAGTAAACTTTTACGTGATTGGCTATATAAAAAAAAAGTTAACATCGCAATGCTAAAGCAATTATCATGTGAGATAGGTCTTTCTTCAAGATCGCAGACTATTTTCTATTAACATAACCAGTTTGGGCAGTCATTTGATGCTTAACAGCTTCCTCCATTACGTTCCACAACTATATATTTCGCCTTAAAATAGATAAACAAAGATCACACCATAACATGAAGCGGCTGTTCAATGCAGATTCTCATCGTGTAAAGAATTTTCAAGCAAAGAAAATATTCTGCCTAGAAACAAGAGAACATCGGTTAGTTGCTGCGTCCTCTGTTACATAACAGAAAGCAAGTTACGATGATTACACTGCTCTTGCAAATCTTTTGCAAATAAGTACAAAGGACGGCTTAGACGTAAGCTTTGTTTCTCTGATGTTTGATCGGAGTTGTTCTCGTATCTGTTCGCTGAACTTTTATTGTAACAGTGATAACTTGGCATGAATAGTAATCTTTTATTCTTTCTCTTTTCAGAACTCTGTAACTTACAAAACCCACGGCCTTCAAACACCATACGTTTTGCACACCTGACCACAAATAAACAGCAACGACGGCGCACAGCATTAGTAATAACAAGTTTCCTGGTTGACTAAAGTCAGCCAGGATGCATGCAATTCTCTTAACAGACAACAAAGGTGCTCCAGTGATAATCTGAAATGTTGGTATCAACATCTGTACACGATGCTACCGACAATAGCAAGTATGCCAATAAACACAAATATCGAGAGTTGTAACTTCACCGACAAAGAGAGGCAGCAAAAGCTACGACCAAAAACACGTCACTGAGTGTTACCAATACTCTCTGTCAGTTCTATAAAATAATTGGCTACGCTAGAAGATTTCTTGATAAAATTGACTAATTACAGGAAATATAAGTTATTGCCTTTCGACCTCCTTTAATGGTTCTTAATAAATTATTTTTGCTTTTAAAAATATCACAAGCAACTGTTATATTCTCTGAGTTACAAACGATTACGATTTCGGCTGCAGTGAAAAGAGAAACGAACAGTGTGGTTACAGTGGTTAAGGGTCATACGATTATTAAGAGATCAAAAACTCTCTCTCTCTCTCTCTCTAAAAAGATCACTTTCCATAATAAAAGAACACAGCTATAAGTAATCAGCGGTAAAGAAATAATTGGACATTAGCATATGAATTGAATAAGACAAGGCCTAACTGTGCAATGGTCGGGAATGCCTAAGATACACTATTTTAATTAAGAGACCCCATATTAAATTTATTACAGAGACTCGACAAAAATAAACACGCAGACTTAAACCTAAATCCATAAAAGGCCGTTAGCGACGCAACTTGACACATTTCAGTGTGAGTAAACGTTTAAATTCTAAAATTGGGAAGGCAAAATTTCCCTCCCTTTCACCACTTAGCTACCGGATACACTCCACCCTCGACTTAACTACATCTGAGATTCTCCTCTCTTCTCACCGGGAGCTTTGGGATACGAAGGATCGACTTACAGGGGAGAGAGAGAGAGAGAGAGAGAGAGAGAGAGAGAGAGAGAGAGAGAGAGTACCATACGGGACGAAACATTTCGCCAAGATCACACTCGTCTTCCCTCCATTCCTCTGCAGAGCCTGAGCGTTGCCGCTACGCCAAATTAATTCGGTTTTAATGCGTCAGTGCTCTAATGGTGACTCACTCGGCTACACCCCGAACAATAACAACCTCTGTTCGCTCATTACCCCTTTGTTTTTTTTTTTATTGGGGGGGGGATCTTTATCACCCATAAGATAATCACAGACCCGCTTCTTGTATCTGTCCATCTGTCTACCAACTCTATCCTTTCCATGTACGTGGGCGTCGGCCAGTTTTTGCTCTAGGCCGAGTGGCTTACGTCCATAGAGGTGGTTCTTCGTTCGTTTGTTAGAACCATCATTTCTCTGCCGGTCGATCTGCTTATGCCTACTTAGCAATTCAAGTTTCTCTGTTACATCCATGAAAAACCGTAAAATCAAATCAGCTGAATCTACAATTACAATGTTCAAGCAAAAAAGTGGCAACATTCACAAGCAAAACAAAATTTACAACTTTACGTCACGCATTCCACAAGTTACTTCTGTTTACTACCGCTAATGAAGTTATCATCATAATCACTGCAAGTTTGTTGTAGCATATTATTATTATTATTATTATTATTATTATTATGTGTTTGTTAGTACGTGGAATTGTTCGTTACCCTCCGTTTATTTGTTTCACTGTCTCATTATTCTAACAGATGCATCACCATGAAGTGAATTACCATGCAAATTTCATACAAGGCTCTGTAGAATTATCATCCATTAAGCGTGATCTGAATACATGAGATTCAGTACATTTCCCCATCAAATAGCTTCCCAAATATACTGTTTCAATATCTATTATTTTTTATTAGTCAGTCTTTGCTTAGGAACAATTGCCTTATTAAAAGCCGCGAATTTTGATAAGTTTTATCAGACGTGACAACGTAGCAAGATAATGCTTTCATCTCTCTCTCTCTCTCTCTCTCTCTCTCTCTCTCTCTCTCTCTCTCTCAATATATTGAAAGCTTTTAAAAACAGGTGACTTCAGAGGATGTAAAACTTCCGGGGTTCCCTGGGAGTGAGGCTGCTAGCCCTTTGCTCCTTTCTACCCCCGCAGCGAACGACTACAGCTGACTAACTATCAAGTACCTAATTCATATCTTAGTTCAGTCGAAGCATAATGAATTTCATAACTAACGTGCCGAAATGGTTTCTCCTCTCAGGTCGTTTTTAACATCTCGATATATATATATATATATATATATATATATATATATATATATATATATATATATATATATATATATATATATATACACACACACATACACATATATGTAAAACTGAATTATTACCATAAAACACATCTGTTCCCAGAACCTCTTGCCTAATTCAATTTACTCTTTTATATCCACGAAAAATCGTTAACTTGAATCAGCTGAATTTACAATTACAATGTTCAAGCAAAAAAGTGGCAACATTTGCACGCAAAACAAAATTTACAACTTTACGTCACGCACTCCCCAGGTTAATGAAGTTTACTACTACTGTTAATGCAGTTATCATTATAACCACTCTAAGTTTGTTGTAGCATATTATTATTATTATTATTATTATTAAACCAGTAGCTAGCCATCACCGTAGACCCAACATTATCACTTGCACAACCACCTCGCCAGTTTCCCGATTCACTTTGGGAAGTACCACTGGCATTATTCATACAGAATACCATCACGAGCATTAGATTAACTCTTTGTTCGTCCAAGACAAGTATCTTGGCCACAATGTATCTGAAGAGTGGACGCAAGGAGTTGCTTTCTTCTTCGGCTGGCGGAAATAGCTGAGTCATGACTAGACGGAGACATTTAATATACTTCCCCTTAAAGTTTCTCTTGTCTATACGTCGAGCAAATGATTCAAGGTGGTGAGTCAAAGTAGGATGCTCCCTTCCTTAAATGGCGTTAACCACTTCGAAGAACTCTTTATATTTCTCTTCTCTTTCTCTCAGTTGGCCAAGTTTGAGTCTGAATTTACCGTTTTCTCAAAGCAGTGATAAATGGAATGGAAAGAAAATTATATAGTGCCTAATACCCATAGTTAACTATCGAACAATGCTATTTTTCCAATGGCTGTGGCGAAAAATAATTATTCTTCAGTCAACCATCTAATCCGATTAGACACGCAAGCTTCAACACAACTCAACGGATATTCCCATCAAAGACTAGTCCATTTATCACTTTTCCTTTTTTTACAAATAAAGTGCCAATTAGGCTTAGGTTATTCGGGTCCATTTTTGCGTTATCTCCACAATCCTAGAGGCCATTCTTGTATGCTGCCGATTGTGAAGCACTGAAATGAATGAAAACCCCCTGTTTTTATGGCACAATTCAATGAAACCAGAGAGATACATTCATGAGGTGACCTCGAGAAAATCAACTTCTGATTGAAATCAGCTCAGACCTCAGACAGTGCCCTTGGCAACAATCAATCAACTCTGGCCCAGTTTCCCCAATAAGTTTACCATCTTGAGAAGGAAGCTAATGAACATAATTACAATATTACATCAAACACACATAGGTTACACAAGAAGAACAAGCACATAAACAACCTTCTAACTTCTTTTTGGGGGGGGGGGGTAATAATTTCGTAGGGATAACATCTTCCAGGAAATGTCCGTTCACTGCTTTACTAGCAACAGAGTTTGTTTCAATAATGGTAGTTAGTACTAGTAGTAGTATTTCATTGGATGGGTCGATATCGTACTCGGCTATAGCACTCTCCTAGGCCCGCGTTCGATTCTCCGGCCGGCCGATGAAGAATTAGAGGAATTTATTTCAGGTGATAGAAATTCATTTCTCGCTATAATGTGGTTCGGATTCCACAATAAGCTGTAGGTCCCGTTGCTAGGTAACGAATTGGTTCTTAGCCACGTAAAATAAGTCTAATCATTCTGGCCAGCCCTAGGAGAGCTGTTAATCAGCTCAGTGGTCTGGTTAAACTAAGTTATACTTAAGTACTAGTAATAGTTGCAGGATCACCCTCACCAAATACGAAGACAGAAAAGGAGTCTAAAGGAGAAATAAAGAAAAATATAAGTTTAGAAATACCTGCAATTCTAAAGCCTCTGAGTTCAAAAGACAATCACAGCAATTAATCCGACTGAGTGATTTACTAGAGACCGCAATTAATGACTCGCCGATCTGACGAACTCAAAGGGCGACTTCGAATCACACCAAAGGACTGAAACCACGATCATTCTCTCTCTCTCTCTCTCTCTCTCTCTCTCTCTCTCTCTCTCTCTCTCTCTCTCTCTCTCGGCCTCATCAAGCGCTCTCCTTGAAGGATGATACAAATGCGTCATCAAACCGATGTCTGTGTCAGTCATTATTTACACTGAATTATACTTGGAAAACAGCCTTCAGGATAGGTGAATGGGTATGCGTGTGTATTGGGCGCACGAGCACGCGCAAACTTATCACAGGTATTTGACATTTTAAAACAATATAATCCTAGAGTCTGGTCAGAGTGAATATAACAACAACAACAGGTGTTCGAAAGTCTTTGGTTTTTTACATAGTAATATATTTACTATATAATTGTGGATTTTTATTACTCAGATTGTTTTCCACGAAATTGTGAATCTATTAGCAATAATAATAATAATAATAATAATAATAATAATAATAAAGGAATGAAAATCATATCCATCTGGAATCCCAAGGTCGAGTCGAAACATCTCACGAATGCATCAACGGTTTTGCGAGCAACTTTTCGCCTGAATTTAACCTTACATGCGATCTTCTTTTTCAACGACATTTTCCTGAATTATTCCCACACACACACACGCATCCAATTCTCTCTCTCTCTCTCTCTCTCTCTCTCTCTCTCTCTCTCTCTCTCTCTCTCATGACTGATAAAATGTGGGTTCTTCCGTGTCCGGGAAACTCAACATCAGTCGGAGATGCAGTTCGTGAACAAGCAGCGTGAGGAATGACCAGCCGACTGAAGGCAGTGTTACATGAACACGTCTCCTGTACCTCGCCGTAGGCTCTGCAGTAAGAGGCAAGCCGAGACGAGTAGCAGACATGAAGTCGCAGATGTTTGCGAGTGTGTGCCGTTGATTCAAAGAACATGCGTGGCTGCTGTGCTTATTGACAAATGCTATGTTTTGTCTACTGAGTGTTAGGTCTGGGGACAAAATATTCGCCGTTGCCATAAAAAGTGATCGCGCGACAATTCTCTATGATTAAGGAGGTTACTAGGTTTAAACCGTACCCATAATTCAATTATAATACGGAAATATAAACGGGAAACAACGGAGAAATAAAATGTGCTAGAGTAGTTAACCTTCTCTCTACACACACACACGCACACACGCAACACGTACACATGCGAACGCACACACAATATTATATGATCTATATATATATATATATATATATATATATATATATATATATATATATATATATATATATATATATATATATATATATACTGTATATATATAAACATACATATGTTTATATATATAGCTGAGCTGCAAGTCTGACCGTCCCCAAGTGCCGTAACCTTGGAGAGTAGAACGAGCAGCAGGTGTCCAGTAATGGCACCTCACCTACTCCGGGTCAAGGAATGGAGAGAAGGTGCCGATGCTTAGGGAATGAGTCATGCAAAGGTGAACTTGTTATTTGACTAATACATAAGGTTGTCAAAATAGGAATAATAAGCACTTCAAGAAAGACTTTCTAAACTGCCCGACCACAAGGTTATCAAGGTTTTTTCTGGACGGTGCAGGATTAGGATTATCTCATACAGGGATGAGTAATATGTACATATATATATATATATATATATATATATATATATATATATATATATATATATATATATATATATATATATATATTTAAGGTTTTCAAGCAAAGAAGTTATGAGTATATGTAAATAGTACATGGTGGCAAAATTAAATTTTTAGACATTTCTAAATCCTGTTAGTGACTTACATTATGTCAATATCTCTTAGTCTCTGATCTAACTTGCTGCATCCCAAAAAGAATACACACACACAAACATAGATTATATATATATATATATATATATATATATATATATATATATATATATATATATATATATATATATATATATATATGTGTGTGTGTGTGTGTGTATGTGTGTGTGTGTGAATATGTGCTGTGTATGTGTTTGTATGAATAGGTGGCTATTACCCCAACATTCATCATCTACCAACTACATCCACGATGAAATCCACGCGGCCTTTGCCACTTAGAAGGGAGTAGTTCCAGAGGGCGGGGTTGCTAGCTGCACGCCATGTCCCACAGTTGTTAAAAGGCTAACGTGCCTAGTGTCTAACATGTCCTGATGGTCACCCATCCAAGACTGATCAGCATTGTAGAGGTGTGTGAACATATATAATATTGTTGCTCCTTGCTCCACATCTTACCGTATAAGTCACCTTCCGTCTTTTTCGTTTCATTATCTCGAGTGTACTTGATTACAGCAGTGTCCCTTTAGCCTTGCCTCAGGCTCCACGTCTTTTCCGCTGTGCGAGACAACGTGATGACATCCCTTTAAGGGGAAAAGCGTCCCAAGATCACTTCAGGCAAAATATGACATACTGATGGACGTGGAAAATTTATATATATAAAAAAAAAATTACGAGCAGGTAAAGACTAACACATTCTGCCTGAACTGGTGATTTCCGTAATGGTTGAAGTGATGGGCCGTAAGAGTTTCAAAGCTAGTCGCTGTCAGCTAAGCATGGGGTAAAGTCAACGTTAAAAAATTCATTACGTGCACATGAGGTATATACACACATACACACGTGTATATATATATATATATATATATATATATATATATATATATATATATATATATATATATATATATATATATATAGTGTGTGTGTGTGTGTGTGTATGTGTGTGTGTGTGTTAGCGTGAATGTGTGGTTGTAAAACACTAGAAACTGGTGGGAAAAAAAATGTATAAATTCAAGGATCGTACATGCAAAATTTGGTGTGATGTGGATAATACCCTACATACTATAAGTGCGCCTTTCAAATAATTCTGACAGAGAGAGAGAGAGAGAGAGAGAGAGAGAGATAGTACACAACGCCAAAATATTCATGACTGTTAATGACAAGAATTCTGTTCCTCGGGGCCATTTGGCCCACAGCCAGAGTTAAACCTTGCATTAAAACTAACAATTTGATGGAAAGGAAAGAACCAGATACCCTTTTCCATTAGAGCGAATGCGGAGGGAGGGCCCCCCCCTCGCATAGGAAGGAGGAATCCTTAGTAGCACTTGTTGCCTTGTTCGCCCAATTGCAGGAGGCCATTGTCGTGTGAGTGTGGTATCTCCGGCACAATGAGGCTCACTCAAGGCTGAGGAAAATGAGGCCCCTTTTTATCAAGAAAATCAAGTGGAGCGTCCAATCTCTGATCGGGCTGGTAACCGTTGTGCGTTCATCAAGGAGAATATCGACTTCCCTCTCACGCGGGCCACAGACTTGTTTAAGGTTTGCATGCAACGAGTCTGTACCCTTCAGTTGATTTCAGTTAAGGTTGAAATTTAGATGAGGTGGCTGGTAGATTAGTATATCCACTGATATTTCTTAACAATTTCCCTTCGTTTCACATGTTCAAGTGAACTTTGAAATTACTTTAATTTTCTGAATCCGAAAAAATAGGTGAACGGGAGTATCTATTACACACGCAAGTGGATCAGAGTAAAAGCCAATTGTTCTCCACATGACACGAACTCCAGTCCTAAAAAAAAAAAAAAGATATTTCCATCAATGTACTGGAGTCTGGAGAAGATGTTCATTTACCCAAAGTCAAAAATACATAGCAATGTGCGCCCTTTAAAAATAAGTAAGTGCACTAAAAAGAATCGTAATCGCCATAAATTCATTTCACCGGCTATAAAGCTATGAAAGTTTAATCATATACAAAAAAAATAACATAATGCTTATCCCAGTTTTGACCAAAAACATGAAAACGCCCTTTAAAGGTAAACTTCTTTGCATGTTACCTGAATACACAGGAGAGTAATCGCAAAAGCTTATATATTTTGTATAATTGCATAGATGTAAAACTCCACTAACGGTCACCTTTCAATTAACTTGTTCCAGGAGCCACCGAATTCGTTTTAGGTTTTAACAGAAAGCAGATCATTACTTTTAGTCCAAAAAACGTTTTAATAATCATAAAATAATAACTTATTGTTTGAAAATATATCACTTTCATATAACGTCAGTTACACTCGTAAGCTAAATACTTACTTCCATTCAAGATTCATAAAATTAATCCTGCTTGCTTCAAACCTACCTCCGTGTTAATCAACCCTACTTAATTTCATCCGTAAAACAAGTAGTGTCTATATTGACTATCGAAAGGATTCACATCACTAATCGAATAAGCCTAAAAATGAGCTGCCTCAACTAAGAGCATTTAATTATAACCATAATTAGAAAATTATAAAGGCTGTGAATCAGATGGAAATCCCTACAAATAACATTATTTTGGCTGCTAATAAAATTTGTGATTAATTTTAGAGATCATTTGCATAATTCTAGGCCATACATTTACTTGAGCAGTTAATCGGCTGTTGCAATAACAGTAAAAATATTCCGAACAGACACTTCCGTTTATGTCGAAATACATCACCCATGTTAATGAAACTACTGCATAAAGATTTTGAGAACAAACAGCATTTTGATGGAGATAAACGCGGCCATTCTGCTGCGCGGGTCTCCAAAGAATATGCAATTTAGTTTGATCGGTTACATGAAAAAATTATAATTATATATATATATATATATATATATATATATATATATATATATATATATATATATATATATATATATATATAATATGTAATGTACTGTATACATATAAATTTCTGACTCACATCTGAATCGAACCTCGGTCTCGCAAATGAAAGGCCAGGGCGATACCAATTGATCCACACAGGTCATAAGAGAAGCTGGAACCTACAGTAAGTCCTTTTGTACTACCAGATGTTTTTCCCGGGCAGCCTGCCGCCTAACACATTACCACTTTAGCGTGAATCTGACGGTATTTTAGGCGGATGCATGTCCAAGAAAAAACCTCAGGTATCTAACTACTTAGGTTCCAACTTCTTTTGTGACTTTTGTGGGTCAACTGGTAGCACCCTGGCCTTTCATTTAAGAGACCGGGGTTCGATCCCGATGTGAGTCAGAAATATATTTCCGTGAGAAATGTGTACATGTGTTGATTAGTTCCATACATACACACACACCGATACACACACACACACAAACATATATATTCAACCTTCCTGTTAACTGTTGCAGTGATGGAACACATGATCATGTTTATGTATATACTCTCTTAGTAGAAAGACAAACATTTCAACAGCACAATAAGATTTGGTCAAAATACTGTAAAACGATAGCACTTCAGTTCCGCCCACCATAAAATAACCTAGAAAAATTAAACGTTCTGCCTATGTACATTTAAATTTTCAATTTTTTTTTTTTTGTAAAATTATAATGATGTTTAAAAAGAAAGAAAAAATGGAAATAATTCCACAGTAAAATGCAATTTGCACATGTCAAGTTACCCGAGAATTCGATTCCGAATAATACTGGAGTAGCCTAAATGATATCAGATAAGGCAAAAAAGAAAGAAAAAAAAAAGACTTACTGCCCCCGACAGCATATGACAACGTCTCGATGAACAATAGAATCATGCTACATATATCACGCAATGTATGACTATATATTTTTTGGGTGTGTAATAGAGACAGTGTACCGGAAACTGGCTCCACGTGCCGTCGCCCAGCCCGGGAATACCTTTGATCGAGAATCAGGACAATGCGTAACGTCGATGGGGCTAGGACCTGCCGTCTCGACGCACTTTTGTCGTATAGCCGTCAGTTTTGATGGTATGAGTACACTAATATTCATAATAACAGAAGATAGCATATTAAACCCAGTAAAATCCAAAGTGCTTGTGTTTGCACTAGTATGTAATTTATTCACAAATTAAAGACCTGTGCATTAAAGCGTTCAGTTTCTTTCTCTCTCTCTTTCTCTCTCTCACACACACACACAGTATATATGTATACGTGTATACAGTAAGTAAATACACACACACACACACACACACACATATATATATATATATATATATATATATATATATATATATATATATATATATATATATATATACACATTCACTATGTCCTTCGATCAACGAATTTAATCTACATTGGGTGCGATCTTTACTTGGATTGGTAACCAGCAACAAGGCCAGACGCAGACAACACACACGCCCAACGGAATAGTACATGGAGATAGCAGCCTCATCCCAGATGTACTTGTTGAAACCGGGATGATAATACCGTATGGCGTCCCCCCACGTCCCCTTTTAAGGAGGAAAAGGTGAAAGAGAGAGAGAGAGAGAGAGAGAGAGAGAGAGAGAGAGAGAGAGAGAGAGAGAGAGAGAGAGAGGTTGGGGACAAGATTTAATTTCGCCAAATTAAACCTATGGTTTGCAGATCTAATTTTGTCTATGGTATCAAAGTTAGATCGAATATACTTGACGATAAATACATAAAGATGCCATTCAGACCATACATTACACGCTCTAAGTCAAATCAATTATAATCAAAAGTTAAAAGAGGATAAAAAATTCCAGCATCTACTTGATCTCTTAAAAATCCACACAAAAGACCACAAACCGCTGGAAAGGGATTCTAAGTTTCAGGATTGCCATTTAATGCTCCTTCCACTGCAGGTTCAAAAAACTTGTCATCGGCTCGAAACTACTACTAAAAAAAAAAAAAAACCCGAAGCGCTAACTTCTTAATCCACAATGCTCCGTCATTATCACGAATAACAAACGTGATATCTTGCCAACTTCTGTTGCAGTCTTCGTCGAGTAACAATAGTTAATGAAGGCTACAAAGGCCAAGGCTACTGTAAAACACTTGCGCTTATTTATAGCAATGTTCTTTCCTTTCTTAGAGTGTCATATATACCACGGAGTGATTATTAGACAGCACAAAATTCTTGCAATACGTAAACATGACGGCAAATATATACTCATCGAGGTAGCATGATATTATAATTTTCACTTCCAGGGATTAAAAACTTGTCAGGAAAAGAGAGAGAGAGAGAGAGAGAGAGAGAGAGAGAGAGAGAGAGAGAGAGAGAGAGAGAGAGAGAGAGCCTTCACACAAGGTCACACCCAGATCCGCGTACATAATCTTGACAAACTATCTGTAGGAAGGCGAACACTAAACGACATAACAAAATTCCAGCAAAATAAAGTAGAAGTGTCTATCTAGAGAGGGGAAACTCATGGGAAAACCTCTTCATAAGAGCGCTTCTATGAACAGAACTCTCTATCGCTGGATCCAAAATGACCAATTAGTGAACATTTATGCACCACAAGCGACGGCATAATATATTTGAAACGGTGATTATTACGGACATCTTTAAGCTGCCTTCCATCGAAGGAGACATGAAATAAACGTTCAAACGTTGGCCAGCATTTCTTTCACGTTATTTGATCAAAATCTGCATTGACATACATAAGGTTATACACACATATTATAAATATATATATATATATATATATATATATATATATATATATATATATATATATATATATATATATATATATACACACACACACATATAACAACATAAAGAAGGACAAGACCAAGTCTCTAATCTTATAAATCACCCATCCCGAGTGTCCTTCAGTTTCCAGTCGACTAACTTTGACCCAAGTAAAAGTTTCAAACTAATGTCTTCCAAGCATCCCTTTCTCTCTGTTAAAAAAAAAACTATAAATGAACTCTGTCTTACCTTGAAAAGATCTAGTGTTTGCAATGGGGTTCCCCTCTAACTGGATGCAAGTCTGAAAAAGGAGAGCAAATGGTTTAGCTTTACATATAAAATATCGAAAGATATGTCAACGATAATAATAATAAAGCCTTTAAAATATTTTCTGGGTGTACTGAATTCAGTCTTCAGCAGAAATCAGCTAGAAAAAAAAAAGGCTCGGTTTTTCGTACAATGTTCCAGCTGTAGATACCGTTCTCTCTCTCTCTCTCTCTCTCTCTCTCTCTCTCTCTCTCTCTCTCTCTCTCTCTCTCTCTCTCACGTTACTGAATGGAATGGTTCCTTGAAAAGGAGAGCCAGCCATTCTTTCCTGTCTACTTGACTATAAATCTGCCTTCACATTAGTTAATTAAATTATTCAAAACGATGGAAAACCAATGCTGTAAGCCAGCAGTGAAATAGTATCAAGTACTTATTAACTTGCAGTAATTTCAGCTTTTTTTTTTAGCATCATCTACTAGCATCTGAACCTTGGCGTGTACAGACAACTCGAGGAAGTCACGTAGGGAGGTCTTGAGAACAACATCAAATAATACCGAGCAATAAACAGAGAGAAGCAACCTCACAACGTTGAGGAGACCTCAGTTGGAAGCATAAACCGGGCTAGCTCCTTACGAGCAAGACTTAGGAAGACCAATGTTTTGAGACCTTCGAACAATGCGACTACTTAGTTCCAATTCCAAGCTGCTGATAAATCTGGAGGGTTCAGTTTCACAATTCTACGCGCTAGCAGCTTCAATGATTAAGTGAGCATTAAATTTCGAAGGGGGGCCGAGAGGAAGAGTATGATATTTCGCAAATAACAGAATCAATCTGCATATGAATGAATGGGGCAAGAGGGGCCTGAAGGCTGTCGCTGACGCAGAGGTGGCAATGGGCAGGGGAGAGAAAAGAGATAAGAAGGGGAACAGATGTACTGCAGTAAACTACCTCATATCACTGCCTGTCACGGAATGGCATGGTCCATCAGTTTAGTCTGGAGAGCCGAGCCAAACAATTTCGTATTTTAGAATTCATGTCACTATCACTTTTTCAGATATTTTTCTTTAGCATTCTCATTTAACTGGAAATGTCTTTTTGGCACGAAAATCATAATCGCCAGTTGCCAAATATGTCAATGGTTATATTATGGCTGAAGACGCCAACTGATCAAGTTGGCGAAAGCTTCCTTCCTTATCAGACAGATTATACATACATACAAATAATTGTGGATTTTCTTTGTCCGCTCATTATCCAAGGTATGTTTGTTAAATGCAAGATCTAGTTATATATATATATATATATATATATATATATATATATATATATATATATATATATATATATATATATATATATATATATATATATATATATATATATATAGGTGTGAGTGTATGAACAGTTATACATTACTAATACAGCAGTTTAAATCTAATTCTACATCCCACAGCATGAAAACCATCTTTCATTCCCCTCATCTGGGCTAGTAGCTTATTTCGGGTCATGTATCACGTAGTCTGAAGATTCCTTAGAAACAACAACCTCTAAGTTTAAAAGATAAAACCCGCCGAGATGCAATTATCAATGCACTCGATAAGACTCCCGAGTTAGCCCCTGCTTTCATTTCACATAAGCTACGCATATCACGTGATTTGATCCCCGTAATGTTGAGGGTAAATGGATAGAGGGATTGATTTCATCTCTTGATTCTGCAGTAGATTCGGCGAGAATGTAAACAGAATAAAGTTGAAATGCTTTATCCCTTTCGGTGGCTCAGCTTCAGACACTGATGGTCCTTCAATGCAGTAATCTGATCTGGATTCGTCGTGGGTGTTGAAGCTTCTATCATCATACAATTCCCTGTGTGTGTTACAGAGAGAGAGAGAGAGAGAGAGAGAGAGAGAGAGAGAGAGAGAGAGAGAGAGAGAGAGAGAGAGAGAGAGAGCAGATGCATGAGTATACGTCACATACACACAAAAGATAAGTTGTTTACATGGTGCTGTATTTGTGGTAAAGAAAAACAAATGTTAAGAAATATGGAGATATGTAGGAATAGTAAAAGGATGGATCAGTGTGGTTTGAGATGGTTCGATCTAGAGGAAAGAATGGAGGGTAATAGATCGATGAAAAGACTATACAATGTAGAGGTGTTGGTGTATTTATAAGACGAACTAGAATCTTATAAATAGATGAATTTAGAGAGGTATTGGAGAGGACATGCCTCAATATCAAGGAAGCGAGTGTGAGCAAGACAAGAGGTGAATGACAGTTTGTGCAGGTGGGTTTGACGTGTTGTTAGTAAGTCTTCTGTGTAGGTGCATATATATATATATATATATATATATATATATATATATATATATATATATATATATATATATATAATTCCCTTTAAGATGTTTTATTATCAGAACTGGTTCCAAAGTAAAATTACAGTGATCACGGCCATATTCATAATTTAAATGCTGAATTGTTTTGACGCATACCCACGCAGTTCTGCTGCTTCATACGCCTACACAGGCTTCATACGCCTCATCAGTGGCGTGCCAAAACCCCCTACGCATATATGCGATATTCACCTTACCTTGCACGCACTCTCTTACCTGTAAATTAGGGCCGTTCCTTTCCAATGCCTATTACACACCATGAATCTAACCCTGTATACTTCTTCCTCCGAACACTTCTGAATTGTACATTGCCCCCGAACCTCCCCGCGACTATTGGAAATAACCTACGCCCAAGGAGAATCATTATTGACAAATACACTTGGACCAGTCCACGTTTGAACCTGTGAATTTCGTTTTAGAAACCGTCATGGACAGTCGACTTAACCGTTTGTCTTTCATGTTAAAATTGATCTCGAGTCTACTGTACATTTTCTTGTCGAATACAGGTTCTGCACTTATCATCGAAATCGACACAGCTCCACCACGACGGCTGGTTGCTACGTTTGTTACACTTGGCTAATAATGAAGCTTTGTTACTTTTATGCTCACAAATACTAAGTCATTAATAATCACTTCAATTTACTTTGGGAATAACTTTCACCCAAGTGGAATTATAACTGATAAGAGCATCTTCCCCGGTCAGGCTTCGAACCTGTGCATTATCCAACTGATTAGAAAGAGAGAGATACAAGCTGATTTTGTCTCTGCTGTAAACTTTCTCGTCGAATTCAGATTATGCACTTATAATCGAAATCAACCTATCTCACCATGATAACTGATTACTAAGCTTGAAACACTTGCTAATTAAGAAGTTTTGTCACTTGTATGCACGTGGCTTTTTTATACTCACACAAATATCAAGTCACAATATCAGTTAATATATAGATAAAATCCTGTCCGAGGCAGATGCGTTAATCCACTGTGAATCCCCTTCGTTGATGAAAGCTATGACCAGTGTAATTTTAATTCTATCTTAGGTGATGTTTGTGAGAATGAAAACGTCACTTGTGTAGGTGACAAATCTAATTATCAACCAAGTGTTACAAGCTGATCTATAAGCTAACATCGAGGAGATGAGCAAAATTCGAAGGTAAGTACTTATTCAACATGAATACGTACAGCAGAATCGAGATCAACCCATGTCTCATGGCAGCCGAGTGGATAAGTTGACTTCCTATGACTGTATCAAAAAAGAATAGGCGCACACGTTCAGAGGGTGTAAGTTATTCCCAAGGTAAAGTGAATACGATATTAAACCATATTTGTGGTTTAATATTTTTGAGTAAAAAAAGATCATGTAGCATACGCATAAGTGAAACACTGAATTATTAAGCCAAGGGTTACAAGGTTAGCTATCGCCTATCATAGAAGAGATGGGTTGATTTTGATTATAAATAGTCAACTGTCAGTCTCTTATCTATATCAAAAGGCACGGGATTAGATCCTGACTGGGCACATGCACTTATCAGTTACAATTCCCCTTAGTTGTAAGTCATTCCCAAGTTCAAGTGACTTCGATATTGAGTGATGTGTAGCCTAATATCTATCATATACATAGCATATATATATATATATATATATATATATAATTTCCCCTTACAGGCTCTTCAGCATCTCTTCAATACCACCAACTAACACCAACATCACCTGCAAACATTAACCAATTCACATTCAGTTCACACCCACTTTTCTTATCCCATAAACACACACCCACATCACTTGGCTTTTCCCTGACTTTTCACTTATTTCAGATACTCAAAGTCACCCTTACCTGAGATCCACAATAACACCAAACCATTCAATTCCTAGTCTGCATGCTCTAAGACAAGCCTCGCTCTTAACTTTCAAAAGCTCTCGCCAAGTTACCTTCGCCACCGTCACGCCACATTCTATTAGTTTTACCCTAAGCTTTGCTGTGTCAATTTATGTCACATATAGCTTAGCCCTTTACTCTAAAACATCTCACAAAACTGTTACTTGATCCTTACACCATTTTCTTTGTCAAAATCATCCATAACTGTAGGTTGCATACATTGTACCTGTACATAGCAACCTGAGCTACGCAAACTTACGTGCATACACATACACACATACAAATATATCTGTTTGTATGTGTGTGTGTACCTAGCTTAAGTTCCCATTTTTCGGTAGTGTCTGCCACACCCTATTATGAATGATTTACACAAAAAAAAATGATGTATAGATCAAATAACAGTTCTGTGAAAAGAAAAGGTGCAAAAGCTGTGTATGTATTATAACTGTGCTCAATACTCACCAATGCAAACTTCTGAAATAAGAAAATATCTGGCGTAACAGTGTAATATCTAAGATATTATCTGGAGTAACCCTGTAATATCTAGTTAAAAGGCAAAGTAAATATCGTGACAGTTTCATTCACCATTACACGCGCGCGCGCACACACACACGCGCGCACACACACACACACACACATATATATATATATATATATATATATATATATATATATATATATATATATATATATATATATATATATATATATATACATATAATTAGGCAATATACCTGAAAATAGATGTCAACAATAACCAACTTACTGAGATTTTAAATTGCAGGCCAACGCTTTACCCACTCAATCACAACAGGGAGAAAAGAAGGGGGAACCAGATTTGTGACTGCATATGCTTGGAATCATAATGGATACCACCGCAACCCTAAGTTTCCACTCCCCTCCCCACCCAACCAGTGGCGGGCAGATGCATTTATCCTCCTACCGGTATCACC